>NC_056733.1:816892466-817089968 GCF_019279795.1 Protopterus annectens
AAGCTGTCCTTTTTATAAAAAGATGCCTTCATCTCAAACTTAAAATTAATAAAATGGAACCGACTACTCACCCTTCAACTAGATGATCCTGTCTCCCTATTAAACACCACTTTCTTCAAGATTCTAAATTGATGTGCACTTATATGAATCAGAAGAATAAAAGCAAATCCAGCACCTAGACTCTCCAGCCAAATCAAACAACTTATGAACCAAAGAGACAAAGCAAGGCAATTATGGAGAAAAAATATATCAGAGTCTAACCTACAAAAATATAAATATCCCTACCAAGCAAAGGAAACAATTTAACAAGCAATAATTTTTTGCACCAGTCTCCAAAGTCTAAAAAAAAATTCTGGTCTTCAGTCAACCCTCCTATCCCCCCTGTTGTCCCTCATTCAACTATTCAAATTAGTCAAATGAGTTGGCCTCCTAATTCAGTACACTGTCTCCTAAATATCTTAGCCTTCACTATACCACAACCTTCATCTAAACTGACACTCTACCATAAAATGTTCTCTCTGTGACCCATTTCTACCTCTAGTATAAAAAAAAATGTAAACTTAAACTTACAACTGGTGTTCCAGATAACCTACCAGGAGAATACTTTGAAATGGCAGTAGATGCTCAGGCCTATCAGTTCCTATATTAATTAACTAATCCATTAAAGAAAGCTATGTTCCCAATCTATAGAAAAAACTTACATCTTAACCTTATGCAAGAGTAACTCTTCCACAGAGTATATCAACTCTAAACCAATAGCCATTCTATCTCCACTCTCAAAAGCCCTTGGAAAATGTAACCGTACACAAGTACTCATCTTCATTTCCGACAATAATCTGCTATCTCTAAAACAACATAGTGTCTGCCGTAAGCATTGCACTTCTATGGCCCTCCTTAACTTCATAAGCACTATAAATCAAAACAGAAATAAGGGATACCTTGTCTCCACAGTCTTTCTTGACCTATTGAAGACTTTTAACATCATTGCCTCCTTAGATCTAGACATATCCACACTAACTTGGTCTGACAGCTGCCTTTCCAACCCTTTGTCTGCATGACAGCTACGTTTCCTGCAGACAAATGGCTATTACATGATAAAATAACATCTCCCTTTTCCTTCATGTAGCAGTTAGAATCCTCTATGGTTCTTTTCTGGACTCTCTCTTATTCAGTATATTTGTTAATGACCTCCAGTCAGCAAGCAAACATGCAGAAAATACTCTAATATACAGATGACTTCATTTTGATCTGTGTGCAAAAAATGGATACACTGCAACGAATCACCCAAGATTCCTTTACCTCTATCAAAACATGGATATTTGATTTCCAATGTCTTCTAACCCCACAAAAATCCAAGCTACTCCTATTCGCCGCAATCTCTCTTCACTCTAACCTCCATAAACAATATAAACATTGAGTTACTAGCACACACTAAATTGTAATAGTTGGTGGGAACTTTTTATTACCATGTTAAAGATGTAACAAACAAATAATCAAAAATTGGCAGTCTTTACAGGATAAAAACCTTACCTAACAGAAAATACTAAAAATATCTTGCTTTAACTTTCCTCCTTCCAGCTGTCCTCTATGTCCTTCAGTCAACCTGGGTCAATCTCCTTCAGCAATGCTACAACAAAGTAGCTACATTTATTTATTTATTTACATTTGTTTACTGGGAAAGTCTGACTGGGCCAAATTACCCATTTTCAGTGGAGGCCCGGGGAGAAAAGCTCCATTACAACATTTTTTTTTTTGACAAAGAGTAATAAATTATATGCACTTACAGACAGGTGAACTGACAAGAGCAATGCAAGTTATACCCACAAATGGTTATGATATACAGTGAAATCGAATGTAACAGCATGTATATTTTACAGATGAGTGAGGACCTGAAATAGTGCTGCTAATGTGACATATATATCTCACACCTTACTCCTTGACTCAGACTCAACTACTTACCACTAATGACCTTATTTACAAACCTCAAAAATGTCCTAACCTAACTCAAATTTTCAACCCTACTCACCAAACAGTCCATTATGTTCAGTAGATAAAAATACTTGTAATACCTAAATCAGACAACTCTGATGGAACCTCTTCCTATTCCTCCTCCATCTCTACAATTGGAATTCTATCTACCTTTCCCTTAAACAAATCCCTCTGGCAGAGTCCATCTGATGGATATTCCAACCTAGTAAATTCTAATTTAGACTACATTAATGTGGCTCTACTCAACGCCAGGAGTCTTTACAAAAACTGTCTCAACCTGAGGCTGTCCTGCAACTTGAACACATTCATATTTGTATAGTTACAGAGACATGGTTTCAGAGCAATGAAAGCACTCTATTCCTAGGTAATAATGCCTATCACATTTTTAGACCTACTAGCAATTGTGAAAAAGCATCTGTATTTGTCAAGGATATCATCACCTAGTGATAGATTTCTTGGGATACCAGATTTGAACTCCTAGAAGTCCAAATCACCATAAACAAGACTAATTACCACATCATAGCTAGCTATAGAGCATCTTCTAAATCTCCTTCTGAGCATAATAGCTGTCTTAATGCATTATCTGAAATTCCCATTAAACCCATGACCTTTCTACTGGTGGAATTCAACTATCCATCAATTAACTGGCTGACCTGCACTCCCAATGGTCAGCATGCCCAGTGCTTCCTTGTCATTATAAATGTTATTCTCTTTCACAAATAGTTAAGCATCACACTAGGGACCCTAATATCCTGAATCTAGCCCTCACAAATATGTACACTTCTTGCACTGCTCCATGTGTGTCATCATGTATTGTTAAATCAGACCATAATCAGTGACCTTTTCCTTTAAAACTGGTGGTACTCCTCTGTAAATAGCTCTGTGTTTCGGAATTTCTCAGAATTAGACCTTCTTCAGTTACTTGATAACTTAAACAAATTCTAATGTAATCACCCGCTGAAGGATCCCATTGCTAAATTTGCTACTTATGCCATTGACTTGAGCTCCCACTTAAAAATGTTGTATTGATAAGGCAGTCCCTCTGCAACAAATATAATGAGAAGTTTAAAAACAACCCCCTGCGGCAGAATACCCATATAAATAAATTATGTAACAAGAAAAATAAACTGATTAATGCTTATAAGAGGTCTCATTCTACCTACCCAAAGAGCACACTTAAGCAAACTAACAAAGGGCTCAAGAGTACCATTGGGAAGCTCAAGGCAGAGTATGAACTTACAGTGGCCACTAAAACCAAACATAACTGCAAATCTTTCTTTAACTTTGTTAGGAAGTTAAAAACTAACATCCAACGATGTTCAGTTTGTCCACAATAATACTATACTCTCTGAGCCAAAGGAAAGAGCTAATACTCTAGCTAACATATTTAGTGCAACTTTTACTCCACCCATAGTTATACCTGTCCTACAGGTTCCACAATCCCAGCCATCCCCTTTAATTACTATGGAACAAGTTCTGTTATCCCATTCAAAACTAAGAATGCTTCATCCATGGGCCCTCACAACATATCAGGCTGGGTGATTATCAGGACTTTCTGCTCCTATTTAATCTACTTAATCTAAGCCTGTCCACTGGTTAAACCCCTGAAGCCCAAAAAACAACCATTGTAATGCCACTACACAAGGGTAGACCAACCACAGAACCTGGTAACTATAGGCCCATCAGTTTCACTGGCCTGATATGTAAACCTATGCAGAGCATTATCTCATGTTTCATTAATCTGAATACTGAAAATCTCTTAACTCTGGACCCTCATCAATTTGACTTTATCAAAGGAAGGTCCTGCCTCTTTAACCTCATTAATTTCTTTGAAAAAGTAACTGAACCAGTGGATAGTGGTTATGCAGTGCATACTGTATATCTAGACCTGGCCAAGGCCTTTGACACTATTCCCCATGCAGGATTTATTGACAGACTTGTAAATCTGAATATACATTTTTATATAGTGCAGTGGAAAGCTAAATATGTGTCAGAGAGAACCCATGTGGATAGAGTGTGAAGTACTACTTCTGAAAGAAAAAGGTTACCAGTGGTATACCACAGGACTCAGTTTTGGGCTCTCTCCTATTTGGCATATATTTCTCAGACCTTCAGGCCAGCAATCCTAACCTATGGTTAACTAAGTTTGCAGATGAATGTAAATTGGGTGCTGTTATTCAGTCTTTAACTGACTCACAATTGCTCTGACGCAGCTTAGACCATGTAAACAATTGCTGCAAGGACAGTGGTCTCAAATTAAATATACAAAAATGTAGCATAGTTGATTTTGGTAAAGAAAACAGTTTCACTTACTTAGAGGAGATGCACTCCTCCAATCAGACACTGTTGTAAATGATCTGGGTCCTCTTGTTGATACTGTCATGTCTCCACAGTAGCTCATAACATCTTTTAGCTGGCCCATCTAATTTCAAAATAAATCTTAATTCCTCTTTACTCAAATCAGACTCTACTAATTATAATGCATGTATTAATCTAAGTGTATGACCCACCTAGAGAAAGCTCAGAGATTCATAACTAAAAAGATCATTAGTCTCAAAAATCTTAGTTATTAGGAGACACTAGCAGTCTTTTCTCTGTACTCAGTCTCTTACAGACTCCTTCATGGCTATCTTTATCTAGCCTTTTATGTATGAAAGATCTAACCCTATTTGACCTCTTTTTCCCTTCACAGAACTTATGGCACCTCAAATACTTGGTTAAAGGAACTAAACCATCATCAGTAGATAAATGAGACACATTGACATGATAAATTCAAATCCCAACGTATCACTCATCTCTGGAACAAATGTTCACGATATGTCAAGCAGAGTAATGCCCTTGCCACTTTCAAGTTAACCTAGATAACTGGATGGGGAGCCACTACTTATCTGTCAGTCTATCTTATCTTGCCCTTCTTGAACCTAGTCGGACATTTTGAATAGTTATTTTTGTCGAGACTTGAGATGCTTTGCAGACTGATTGCCTAGTACTTACCTATGACTCTATGAACCTGTAATATTCCATGTCTCAATTAAAACAACACCTAATTTAATAAGTGGCTGTGATCCTGCTTAATAGCTGTGATCCTGCTTAACATTTGGTTAGACAAAAATTCCAATCCACCCACACAGTGTATTTGAAGATACGCTATCTCTCACTGCCATATTATCTATAAAGCCCGTGCCTCTATCATCCTTTCCTCCATAACAGCTTACTTTTCGCCCCCTTTCCTTACCACTTCTTACTCACCTCCTCACAGCTCCCCAGTTTTTATTACACCCTTTTATTCCACATTCAACATTTCCTGACTCACTACCTTGCTTTTACTCTCCATCTTCTGTCATCATCTTACATCACAACCCTTCTGTATCTCCATCTATTCAGTTACAATTCATACACTCACATCTTACAAACACTCTTAATGGCAATAATCCTACATCTTTTTATCTTATCCAATCTTTCTCTTACTCAGCTTATCTACTAATCATCTGTTTCACCCTTTACTACAACCAATGCATGATCCAACCACTTCCTGTGCTGGCATCTGACCCTCATGGCCGGCCTTAGGCATAGGCCAACTAGGCGGCCGCCTAGGGCGCCGGTCTAGCAGGGGCACTTTTCCAGTATTTATTTGGTGTAGGTAGACCAGGATAGGGGCACCAGGTAATGTGTTGGGGGCGCCGTGGAGCCCTTTTGCCTAGGGCACCAGTTGACCTAGGGCCGCTCCTGCTGACCCTTACCTATTTCCTGGTGATGTCTTTCAAACTTATCTTTTCGGCTTGCTCCTTCTGCACATTGCTAGATAATTATCCTTTCTCCAACACATTACTTCTTGAGTCTGTTTTTAAAAGCATGCTCTCACAAATTAATTTCTCTTTTCCTTCCTTCCACTTTGTTTGGAATCATTATTGTGCTCATGTGTTAGATTTTATAAATTACTTACAAAATGTTTTTCTATTGATACATACTGTTGTCTTTGTAAAACTCTGCTTATATTTTACCGTGTGTTCTATTTGCATTCACACTGCTAAATTGATTTGTTATTGCAATTTTTCTTATCTGCTTTTTGTACATTTTGCACATGAATTGTACTTTGAGCTTCCTCTAGGCATCCATTGAAAAGAGGCAACTTATGACCAGGTGAACAATCCTGGTAAGCAAATACTTATAAATAAACACATTTTATACGCGCACGCACACACACACACACACACACACACATGTATATATATATATATATATATATATATATATATATATATATATATATAATCCTTGAATTTAATTGAATGTTATTTTAGTCAACATCTGTTTAGCTGACAAAATGTGGTTCACTAAGCAGACGGTTGACAGGTGTGCGAGATCGCACAGTTCTTGGGGTTGAGGTATACGTCTTTTCCCTGATATTCTGATATTGTGCAATCTCAGAGTTGGTATACATAATCTGTAGGGAATGGGGGTGCAGGGGAGCTTGCCTGCCATCTAAAATGATTTTTTGCCTTTTTTTGTTTTGTTTTGCTTCGAGTTGATTTTACATACATAGAGGTTATTGCTTGGTGCATGTATATTAGTGTGTCGGTGTTTGCATTGCAACGTTTTGCATCTGATGTTATAAATATCAACATTTAGGTCTTTCAGTATTTTTCAGCAGACCCCCCCCCCACACACACACACACACACACACACACACACACACACACACACACAATTATACAAATATTTGTTCTTTAACTCAGATTATCCTTAAATTTGGGAATAACAGGTTATTCCACAATGTCTGTGGATCATTTGTGCATTTCCTTCTGTAGTTTGTTACAGTTAACCTTCCTCAAGCAATTAATTATTAACTGAATCTTTTTTAAAAGCCAAAAGATGTCTCTGGGCATCTTCATTTGAAAACAGCATCTATCTCGAAATATAGTGAAAGTGACCTAAAAATCTTTTGATAAGCTAAGTGTTACTTTAAATGTACTGCAAACAGTGTCCCCTTTGGTTATTCATGTTTTTTCATAATTACTTGTTTACAGTTTTATAAATTCAGTGATGGCAGTTCATTAGCATTAAAGCATATCATATCACATGTAACTATCATTCTGAATGCAGTTCTTTTTCAAACATGCTTGCCCATCCTCTGACTCACATTATCACCCCTTTAGCAAAACTGCTCTTACTACTAAAGAGACTTTGTATTTTGGTTTACAAAGTCTGGAAAAAATATAGAATGTTTTAAAGAGTTTTTTTATCCCTTCAGGTAAGAGTTTTACATGTAAAATGCTAGAAAATACGGTGTTTATATGTTTTTGCAGCTTAAGTTTCACAGATTTTGGCTACATAATTCTGCAAACAGTATTATAAGCTTATCAAATCACTTACTGACCAAAAGCATGGTATGATCTTTCAAAGTAGTTATAAAAAGAACACTGCATTTATATGTCACCTTTAAAGGTATGGACACCAACCAGTGTCTAATGGCAAATGATATAAAGCAATAAAGTTTAAAAAATAGGGAGCACTTAATACTTATGTGACACTACATCATTATTTCAATGAGATATCTGATGTTTTTCAGTCATATTATCACATAATGAATGAGCAGTGAAAATGGTTGAATAGCACTACAAGGTTTCACAAGTCCACTGATACAGGCAGATTCCACTGAAACAACTACTATTGACCTTGCATTATTTGCCTTATTTCAATCTGGAATAAAAGAAATGGGCACCAGAAGCATAACTAAGTTAATATAACTAAAATTAGCACTTTATCAGATTAAATCACATTCTTCCATCCAAGATTCATATCTGAAAGATGGGAAGTGCATGGTTGAACGGCTTAGAGCTGGGCCACTGTAAACAGCTCTGCGCAATGACATTCACATCAAAGGTGCAGCTGGCGGGCTAAACTGATTGGCTGACTGCATGCCATTATACATCCAGTTCATCAAAACTCTGATAATGAGGTCACAAGAGGCAAGAGGCAGATAAAAGGATAAGATCAAACTGCAACATCCCTAATGGTTACTCTATCTGACTGTCATGTAAGCGAGCATTGCTGAACCACAGGCAGTTAACAGAATAGAAAAGGTGTCCACGGTATTATACAATAACTATGGAAATTAAATGCACTACATATCAGGGCTACTAACTGAACTTTCATATCCAGAAAACCATGTGTTTGATTCCCATACATTTCATTTGCAAATGTCATAGTACTGGGTAAGTCAATTAGTTAGCTGCCCATTTCGCTTGAGCTAACAAAGTTAGTCAGGCAAAAGCCTGGAGAATAGATTGGTAAGTGCTTAATTATTAAGGTTACTAAAGTACAGCTTATATTGGAAAATCTAGATCACGATCAAAAACAAACTGCTTGATAGTCATTAAAATAAAAAAAATGCATAAATAAATAAAACCAACACCCAAAGATGTAATCTCAATCATGCAAAACTATTGTAACTTACCCTTCCTAATAACATCTTTACTAGTTCCTTATGTTTTATTTAATGCTCTAAATAGGTTCATAGGTTCATAGGTAGGTACTAGGCTATCTGCCCGAGGGCATTTATAAGCCTAGCCAGAGTGTGTCGGCTTTCTCCGCCCCATTGATTAATTAACTGATCCTCTGTCAAGCAGAGCCAATGAAGTGATCCCAGGGGTGTATTTTCTATTACCCATCCACTCATCAAGGTTTCTCTTGAAGAGTGTTAGTGAGGAGCTCTGCCTAATGTAGTTTGGAATTTTGTTCCAAAGCATGGGGAGTTTCTGTGACAGGAATCTATCCCGCCAGCATGTTCTATTTATTGTTGTGGCGAGGTTTAGCTCACTAGAGCGCGTGGCTTGCAGTGACTTGGATTTTTTTAGGTGGAGCGTGTCCATCAATTCTGAGTTGGACATGGCTTTGTAAGTCAGGCAGAGATCACCTCTGAGTAAGCGATATGCCACTAAGTACAGCCGAAGTTTTTTCAGTCGGGCTGCATAGGACATATGTTTGAGGCCAGTAATCCTCTTGGTGAGGTGCTTTTGTGGTCTTTCCAGCTGTTGGAAGTGTCTTGTGAGGTGCATCCCAAATGGGGCATTGTACTCTATGACAGGTCTAATGAATGACGAGTAGAGGGACACTATAACCTCTTTATTTCTAGATGCGAACCCTTTAGTAATTAGATGGGCTACATAGAAGGATTTCCTAACTACTTTGGCAATATGATTGTCAAAGGAGAGATTACTATCTACCTGGGTCCCCAGATCTCTTATTACCTCTTCTGTATTAAGGGGGCTGCCACCTATGTGGTAATTCATGGGTGTTTTGTTTTTCCCAAATGGGATGACTATGCATTTTTTTGCATTTAGCTTGAGGCCATGACTTTGACACCAGGTGTCCATCTCAATAAGGCCCTTTTGGAGGATGTCTGTGTCAGCTGGAGAGTCAATTATGGCTCCCAATTTGCAGTCATTGGCAAACTTGGTTAGCCATAGTCCTCCTGTGTTTGCCTGTACTTCAGAGAAGTATATGCTGAACAGTAGGGGTCCCAGGACCGAGCCTTGCGAGACACCACTTGTGATTGGTTTAGAGTCAGACCTGGAGCCCTGGAGCTATTCCTACCATGTGAGTTCTGTCTGTAAGCCAATTGGCAACCCATCTCATAACATAGGGGTTTATGTTCAGGCTGGTGAGTTTTTCTGTAATACCTGAGTGGGGAATGGTGTTAAAAGCCTTGGCGAGGTCAAGGTAGGCAGTGTGAACCACCTTTCCCTCGTTTATGGTCTTGGTGACTGTCTTGAAGAAATCATCTAGGTTTAGTAGGTATGATCTGCCCTTAACAAAGCCAAACTGGGTTGGGTCAAGTGTTTGGATGTTCCCAATATCTTTGTTAATGAGTTCCATGATGATGCTCTCCATAGCCTTGCAGACCAGGCTAGTCAGGCTTATGGGGCGATAGTTACCAGGGTCAGTTGTGGCCCCTCCTTTGTGGAGAGGAATAACCATTGCTGTGTGCCATTCTATGGGCACGTAGCCTGTGGAGAGGCTGAGGTTGAACAGCGTGTTTAGGTGGGGGGGGGGGTTAGTTCATTCTGTAGTTCGTACAAGACGCAGCCTGAAACACCATCTGGTCCCATTGATGCTGTTTTTGGCTTTTGAAAGGGCTGTTTTCACCAGTGCATCTGTGATTTTTGGGACACTACACTTTTCCTGTATTGTTTTGGGCCCTTTTGGGAGTGAGAGGGGGGTGAAGTTTGCACTGAATCTATTTGCCAGGATGTTGGCAATATCAGCAGGTTCAGTATATTTTGTGCTATTTTGCACTAGTTCAGTGCATATCTGTGAGTTGCCACTTAGATTCTTAACATAGCTAAAGAAGGCTTTGTGGTTATCTTTTGAATCCTTGGCTATATTTCTTTCGAAGTTAACCTTGGATGATTTCATGAGGGACCTTAATTTCTTACTGATACTGATCAGGGATGTCTTTCCTTCTTGGGATTTGCTTTTTTTCTGACCTAGTTTCCTCCTTCTGTTGTATAGCCTGTTTATGGCAGGGGTCCATCAAACTGGTTTCCTTCTCTTAGAGGAGTGAGTCTTGGCTTTGCTAGTGATGGAATGAGCCATACATTGTTGTAGGTGCTCATAGAGTGCATTTGTAAAGGTTTCTGAATCTTGGGAAGCATTATCCTTTAGCGTGAGGGCTGTGAAACTTAACACCTCTGTCTTAAGTAAGGTGAAGTTTGCTTTAGAAAAGTTTTTTACTGTGGTTTCCTTAGTTGGGGGTGGTGGTGGGGTGTGGACATACAGAGTGATTAGTTTATGGTCTGATCTAACCAGTGTTGGGTTGCCTCCGGTGTGGAACACCTGTCGCCCATGTTGGTAATGACCAGGTCCAATATGTTTTCACCTCTGGTAGAGGAGTTTACCAGCTGATCCAGGGCATTTGAGTTGATGAATTCCAGGAAGCACTGGGCCTGGGAGTTTGTAATCTAGTAGTTTTCCCAGTGAATAGTAGGGTAATTGAAATCACCCAATATCAGGGTGTTCGGTAGGACCTTCATGTTTTCCAGTGTCACCAGAAAGGTGGAGTTGTGGTCCTGGGTCATGGAGGGTGATCTGTAGCAGGCCACAATTTGCATTGCAGATTTTACCGATGTTAGTTGCACATGGATGATCTCAGAGGTATCATGCTGTGCCACTAACCTGGAGGTGTAGCTATCCTTGATGAATATGGATACACCCCCTCCTTTTGTGTTTCGGTCCGTGTTCTGTGGCTGAAACGTGTGGTATGAGTTGTAGTCCGGTAGTGGTGGGGTGCTCTCTGGAGCCTTGAACTAGGTTTCAGTTACTGCACAGATGTCGACGTTCTCCATACTGAGGAGTGCTTCGAGCACGTACATTTTGAGATTTAAACTCCTGGCGTTGAGTAGCATAACCCTCATTTTTTTATTTGTGCTGTTTACGGATGTGGGTTTGACTTTTGAGCCTTGCCTAAAAAAGGTACTATGGGGACAGCAAGAGCCTTGGCCAGTATTCGAAAGCCTAGGGGTGACAGGTGCAAGCCGTCTCTTGCGAAGCAACGTGGCTTGTCGAGCATGTTGTCTCAGCCTGACAGACACTGGATCCCCTTTGAATGACACAAGAAGCTTAGCCAATTGTTGAAATTGATCATTTTTTTCTTTATACTGAGGTATCATTCTTGGTCAGGGCAGGATGCTACTCAGGGTCAGGGTCATACCAGCCTGGGCTACATGATCAGAGAGCTCTTCCATGTCTCTCTTCATGTAGACCAGGGAGGTACGTCTCAGGTCATTCACACCAACATGAACAATGACAGAGTCATATTTGTACTTGTTCCGGAGTGACATGAGTGCTTGTGTTATATGGTGGATTCTGGCTCCCGACAGGCAGCTAACAGTAACCTTCTGCTTGTCCAGCCTAATGAGTGGGATGTCAGTGTGCCTGACTGTAGAGTCACCTATTACTAGTGTGTTAGGTATGTTATTTCGCCTTAAGGGCTGTGATTGTGCGGCACACTGATTTTGTGTTTTATGTGTTGTCTGGTTTGTGACGGGAGGTGCAGGTTGTTTGGGTGTCTGCTTTGGAGGTCTCTGATGCTTTTGCAGGTTTTTATTTAAAGCCTCTGAGTATGATTTTGTGTATTTATGTGTATTTTTTGCCAGTGCTGAATGCTGAATTTTCTTTCATTTTGATTATTTATACATGTACCAAAAGAACATGAGCATTGCTGAGACAAAAGTCCAGCAATCAGCTTTACAGTCATCAATGCAATTTACAGAATTTCATCTTATAAAAAAGAAATGTCACTATTTATTATTACATGGTGATTTTGTTAATAACAGGTCAGAACCTCTATTGCATGTAAAAACACAGTAGATGAGATCAAACCATTAGAACCTATGTTGCATGTAAAAGGACAGTAGATGAGATGAAACAATCAGATATGTATTCATAAAAACAAACTTCAATTGCAAAGCCATTATTTTGCATAAACCCAATATCCATAGCTGACTTAGAAAAGAAATGTATTATTTTATACGTGGAGATGTTATCATTACAGACATCATTTGTGACTTTGGCACTAATGCAATCACAGATGACAGAACTGGCTGAAGGCAAGATACAGCTGTGATAGTTTTACACAGCCTGTGATGTCACCTTTGTTTATATAATGGAACAATTATTTAGAATAGAACTACAGCAAAATACATAGCCATTAGGTATAATTGGCCATAGATGAAGATTTGATAAGCACATCTAATATACAGGTCAAAAAACAACCATAAACTAGGACCTCTTTATAAAATCATACCTTTGCTACTGTACCATGCGCATAACAACATTGCTTAAACCCATCTACTACACAGTATTCTGTATGCCTTGTCAGTTTTGACTAAACTGCAGTCCTCTCAGCCAACCAAACTGGAGCAAATAGTAGGATTGCAAATTTTGCAAGTTATCACATTAACCAAACATATCACTGTCCTGCACTTCAGTCCCTTAACTAGTTGGAACAACATAATCTATAAGCCTAGACACATGTTAAGACTGCCCACAGCATCCTCTGTATTTCAGATAGATGCCCTACCACCACCAAGTCACTAATCCCCTAGGGAACAGTGTTCACAGAACCAAACCTTAGTGCTGACTCAAAAATTGGAAAATCATAACGGTGACTGTCTACACACTGTATTCATTGCTGAACTGCAGAACTCATCAGAAATATCTCGTCTCATTTACAATTTAAAATCTCATTGAAAATCTACCTGTAAACAAAATGGTATTATACTTGTAACTCCCCTATTACTAACTTCCCTTCTTATTCTAATCATTTTCCATTTGTACTGCAAAATCCCAGTGAAATCATACCTGTGAAAAGCAGTCCTGCCCTTGTACCAACAGCATTACTAAGTCCCCTCTTCATGCTGAAAGATCAATTAAGTATAATAAAATCCTTACTTTGTCACCTGTTTACATGTCTTAAGTGAATAACAGTTTGGATAAAATGTAATTTTCCCCATCTGCTGTCTGTGGCAATACTAGTGTGACTTTATACATAAACTGAAAAATAATGTTGAATGTTTTACAGATATGTGTGACTTCAATGTGCTGTAAACACTATATAATGTACTTAACATTGTGATCACTTATTAAATTATATAAATTACAGACACCTCAGTGTTATACAGTATATGTTTATTAGTTAGTTCATGATAAGTTTCTAGGTAAATATATGTAAATATGGAGCTTTTCTCCCTGGATCTCCACTGAAAAAAGGGGTTTTACCCACATGGACTTTCTCAGTAATGAAAGGAAAATAAACAAAATAAATAAATGTTTGTGCCTTTTACATTGCATATGAAATCCTGCAAAAACAGGCATTTGCCAAGTTATCCCACTAGTGCAAAAGATGGATTTTTGTCTATTTGCCTAGTGACCCCAGCTTTGAGAACAAGAACTGCAGATAGGGTTCAAGCAGACAAATGATTGGTGCCAAAGCCACAGATTAAAGCTAAATGCAAAAAATGCTTTATTATTCCCTTTGAAAAAGCTGACATCCCTGCTAATTACATTATAGACAGCACCCTCCCCAGGTGTAGACCAAGTGGTACATGCCCTGGGTACTCAGTTTGATAGCAACCTGAACTTTGACCTCCACATATCCACAGAAGTAAGGAAATCCGGTTTACTATCATTTGTGTGAATGACATTCTGTCAGCAGTTATGCCGCCGAAAGTCAGAATGTTGTGCACAAAATGTAAAGTGTATTGGACAGTCCAACACACTTATGCGAATGCAGTACTGCATTCATATAAGTGTGTTCGACTATATGTACAAGGTAACAGTACAGTGGGGAATTAGAAATTCATCCATATCTCCACTGTAGTGCAATCTTGGAGTCAGAATATATTAGTAGCAGAGGGTGTGGGGGGCACAGCCCCCTGCATAAATGTGATATGTCGTATAGGAGTATGATTTACATCAGCTCCTATACGGCTATCACGTGACATTTTCGGCAACAATCTGGTCCAAATAAATGAAGAGAGTCCAGGTTCCTCAAAGATAAAACAAATAGTCCACTTTATTATAATTAAACCACAGGAGCAATCAGAATAAGCGCTTTCGTCTTTGCAACAAGACTTCATCAGATACCCCTTCCATGTGTTTCAAACCTTTTATATTCACTTAATTAACCACCAATTAAAATTTAAAAAGGCAATACAAAATAACACTTTACTTTCATCCTATAAAACTGTTACCTAAAACCCATACAAACTAGTCATATTATTGCTTCATGAACAAATGAAGCCAATACAAAATATTGTTCAAATATTGTACATAAATATTGCAAAAAGTTAAACCATTGGAGTAAAAAAATAATAATATGATAAAATATTTAATGAAGTGAACAAAATTAAATATTCAGTTCATGGGTATTGTAGCTGTTAAGACTACATATACATTTATACTACCTAACAATTTAAACTAAGGATGCCTTCTGAATTAATACCAATTTGACAGAAATATACTCATTCAATCCAGGGTGTATGTTCAATTTTAACCTAAGTTGCCATTTTAGTTCTTTGTTTAGCAGCATATTTTTTGAATCACCACCCCCTGAATTGTTTTTAACTATATCTATAATGCCTAATTGATATCCACTAAAGAACCTACAACTGGTAGAATGCTTATATAAAACGCTAGTCTCCTTCTTGGTTTTTACATCATAGCCATGTTCGTATATCCTGTCTTTGAATGCCCTTTCCGTTTTGCCCACATAAAAGGTGAAATGTGTTCAAATAGATAACGGATATCTGCAATGTTGTTGTAATTTAAATATTGTTCCGCAAGGGCTTAGAATTTTTAAATACCCTTTTGGTATTAATTACACCCAGGATGTTATTAGTGAATTTCATACTTTCTTCGATGATTGTGGTATTAAATTGCTTCAAACATAATGAAGCCACAATAGAAGTATTAAAGAATGAAGTAGAACAGCTGAACAATAACATACTTAAGGATCTTTTGTATATGGAATATGAAAATATATACAAAAAAGTGTTATTTAGAGTGAATAAAAGGGTTGATAATATTTTTTTGAAAAAAACAGAAAAAGTTGATCAGAGATAAACAACAATGACAGAAGAAGTTAAAAAAGCAGTACAAAAATATTGGCCTTTTTTATTTAAATATAGTGATCTAGTAGAAATTATTCCAATAAGTATTACATTTTCTTATAAAAGAGGGAGAAATCTGAAGGACATTTTGGTACATGCTAAGTATTCTAATCCAAATGTTAATTTACTAAAAGAGATAGTTTTATTGGGAACATTTGAATGTGGGAAATGCATTTCGTGCAAATACATAAGTAAAACATTTGAATGTATTAATGGTAAGATTTTTAGATCTTGTGGGACTTTTTACTGTAATTCAGTAGCAATAGTTTATGCTATTAAATGTCCATGTGGACTGTTTTATATAGGGGAAAGTAAAAGGGCCTTTAAGGTCCGACTTCAAGAACATATAAGAGACATAAAAAATAAAAAATTAGAAAGTCCCTTAGCAGTACACTTTAAAGATTATCATAATAGTTCACCTGAAGGCTTATTGGCAACAGTTTTGGAACAGGTAATAGTTTATAATATTGATGATAATTTAGTTAAACAAAAACTGCTATATAAGGAGACAGTTTTTATATTGAAGTATAATACACTGACACCTATGGGTATTAACGTAGAATGCAATTGGAGAGTATTTTTATGAATGACATTTATTGTAAATTAACTGATTGTTTGATTGTGAAATTGTTCTATTAGCTTTTGTAATTAAGGCTGTTGAATGGTATAAATAATTTGTAACTGTTTGGAATATTCATTCTCCTAGAAGGCGTAAGCCGAGGCGCCAGAGAAAGAAATAAAATTGTGTTGGATCTTATGTGGTCGTATTGCTGCTTCTACTGCCTTGTTTTTTGTTTTTGTTGCATATAATAAACAACAATATGCAGTCAAAAAAGAATATCCGGGGCCTAGAACAAATGGAAACAACATTTACAACAAAATGGGAATAGTTCATACGGTGAGGGAAGGGGGGGGAGTCTTCAGCATGCTAGAGAGGATAGGACTAGGAATGAGGTACATAGAGGCTTGGATGAATTAGATTCTTTTTCAGACCAGCAAAAAAACTTTTATGTACCAAGAAGGTCAGAGAGATTGGCCAACAAGAACAGGTACAACATGGATTCGGGCCAAAACTATCTACAAACACCACACCCAGACAACAGGGGCTGGACAAGGGTTTGAATGAAAATCCAGTACTTTATGAGGCTGACACGGATGTTATAGTGGTTGAATATAATGGTTTTAAAATATACAATTATACTGGTACAATTTTGAGAAAAGAACATTTTTTGTTATTGTCCAAGGGGTTCAAATTTGTGTCCACTAGTGATGGAGACATTGCCAATGCTTTAGTTGACTTAAAACTATATCTAAGGAAACTTAATTTAGCTATGGTTTGTAAAAATAGTGAAACAACAGATTTTGAACGTAATACAGGTCCTTCAAGGGGAAGCACCATAGTTCCCCCCCTTCAACCAGTACTCATGACTTTTGAAAAACAAGTGACTGACGAGTTATATGAAGCATATGGTATGAATAAAAATAATAGGGGATGGACTCATTTAAGTAAAGAAGAAAGACCTTTGCTTAATGAATTAAAGAATTATAGTACTTTACGTATTATGAAACCTGATAAGGGAGGGGGTGTTATATTGTACGATACGGAGGAATATAATAATGTTATCACAAATATTTTGATGGATACCAAAACATATTCTCCAGTTTCCAAAAATGAGATCAACATAGCGTATGGAAGGATAGATTCACTGTTGGAGGAGTATGTTTTGGAAAATAGGATTAGTGGCAAGACCTTATATTTTTTAAAACAATGGAACCCAAAAATTCCCATCATTTTTGGAGTACCAAAAGTACATAAATGTATTAAGGAACCTCCTTTTAGGCCAATAGTATCGGCTAAGGGCTCAAAAACACATCCCATTGCAGTATTTATAGACTACTGGATGAAGGAGACAGTAACTAACACCAACCATTTAATTAAAGATTCTTGGGAATTTTTGAGTAAATTAACTCATGAGATTTGGAAAGAAAATTTGAGCTTTCTCACTATTGATGTTAGTGATTTATTCACCAGCATACCTAGGTTAGAGGCATATAAATATTTCAGTGATAGTGTTTACAAGTTATCTACCTTGCCCTATGATAAAATTCAGCTTATTTTGGAATTAATGGAGGTAGTACTTGATAATAATTATATCAACTTTCAAGGTGAATATTATCAGCAGATAAGTGCTGTAGCAATGGGGGGAGCGTGCGCACCAGTATACGCAAATTTAGTCATGCTGGAATGGGAGAATAGGTTTGTATTCAAAAGTACCTACCTGAATAATATTCGTCTATATGTAAGATTTTTGGACAATATATTTATATTATGGGAAGGAGGAGAAGATAATGTTAAAACCTTCGTACAATACATTAATGAAAGCACCCCCTTCCTTAGATTCACTTATACATGGGATAAGGTAGCTATTAACTATTTGGATACCACTATATTACAAACCAAAGATGGTTTCAAGTCCAAAATATACAGGAAAACAACTTGGTGTAACAGTTACCTACATTTTTCTAGTAATCATCCCATGTTTATGAAAAGGAGTTTAGTTAAAGGGCAAGCAGTACGCGTTGCCCGTATGACGTCAGATCACGAGGATCTTGAACATGAGTTCAGGAAATTGAAATGTATGTTTGTTGAGAGGGGATATCCGGATACATTTATTGACGGGGTACTGGATGAAGTTTACAGGGGTTGGGGTAACAAATACAGGCCACTTCTAGGGAAGCCATTGGTAGTTGGGGTAAATACCAACAAAGATAACAAACATTGTATTCATAATCCAAAGACAGTCACTGCAAATAAGTATCAAAGAGCATGCGTAATAGAATACAATGGTTTCTCTGGACCTTTTATGCAGATAATACAGGCCAATTGGAGTATGTTGAAGGCGAATAAAGAAATATTTGAAAAGGTTGGTAAAACACCTTCTTTTTCTTTTAGGACAGGAATTAATTTCAAAAGAATATTTGAGTTACCTTTATCTCAAAACAAGTACGCGGAAAAGGCAACAGTCCCTTGCGGTACTTGAAAACAATGTTACAACACCCTGAGGGAGAACAACACACAACTGCAAAATGGGTGTGGCAGCTTGGTTAGATTTTGCAAAGGTAATTGTAATACAAAGATGCTTGTGTATTTGGCTAGGTGTAATGGATGCCCCACGTTTTATGTGGGCAAAACGGAAAGGGCATTCAAAGACAGGATATACGAACATGGCTATGATGTAAAAACCAAGGAGACTAGCATTTTATATAAGCATTCTACCAATTGTAGGTTCTTTAGTGGATATCAATTTGGCATTATAGATATAGTTGAAAACAATTCAGGGGGTAGTGATTCAAAAAATATGCTGCTAAACAAAGAACTAAAATGGCAACTTAGGTTAAAATCGAACATACACCCTGGATTGAATGAATATATTTCTGTCAAATCGGTATTAATTCAGAAGGCATCCTTAGTTTAAATTGTTAGGTAGTATAAATGTATATGTAGTCTTAACAGCTACAATACCCATGAACTGAATATTTAATTTCATTCATTTCATTAAATATTTTATCATATTATTATTTTTTTATTTCAATGGTTTAACTTTTTACAATATTTATGTACAATATTTGAACAATATTTTGTATTGGCTTCATTTGTTCATGAAGCAATAATATAACTAGTTTGTATGGGTTTTAGGTGACAGTTTTATAGGATGAAAGTAAAGTGTTATTTTGTATTGCCTTTTTAAATTTTAATTGGTGGTTAATTAAGTGAATATAAAAGATTTGAAACACGTGGAAGGGGTATCTAATGAAGTCTTGTGGCAAAGACGAAAGCGCTTATTCTGGTTGCTCCTGTGGTTTAAATATAATAAAGTGGACTATTTGTTTTATCTTTGAGGAACCTGGACTCTATTCATTTATTTGGACAAGTTTGATTATTTTTATTACTATTTTGTTGGATTTAATTTTCGGCAACAATGTCGACAAATGTGTCGATCATTTGGGGCGACATTGTGTACGTTCAAAAAGTTTGGTTTCGGTTTAACTTTTCGTTATTTCGAACGGCAAATGTTTTGCCATTCAAAATAACGATAGTAAACCAGGAAGTCCTTCTTTGTGGCACATATTATAAGTAAAGGCATCACATCTAGATCTAAGGATGTTATAATTCCATTATACTCGGCCCTTATCAGACCAATACTGGAGTACAATACTCCCTTTTGCATGTACCTCACTAGACACCTGCAACAATTGGAGATACCACGAGGTTTCCCATCAAGAAATAACAGGTTACACAAAACAAGTCTTACACGGAAAAAACGAAAGCCTGTCACTGTATTCTGCCTCCTACAGTTTGCTAAGGGGTGACCTGTTCCAGGCTTACAGAGCAGTCTCTGATCTGACCCTGATGGAAATACTGCACATTCATAAATCAAACTGCATGAGAGTCACTCACTCCAGGAATCTTAACCTAGCTTCTGACAAGAACAGGTCATGCTGGAGAGATTGATATATCTCCCAGATACTGTCACATCACTGAAACAAGCTTCCATCTCACGTGAAACAGAGCCCCTCCCTGACCCTCTTCAAATGCAACGTAGATCAATGGATGGGTGACCACAAATTCACTTCTAGAATGGCTCCTATAGCCCTCCTGTACAGAGGAAGTTGTTATTAACTACCATAGAATTTTACCTCTGCAAACTTCGCTTATCTAACCACTGACAACTGGGGCAACTTAAGATAAATATCGCTAGGCTTGTAAGGGCTCTAGGGACATTAGCATAGAAACCTTCTATGAACCTATGAAGTGGGAGTCCAGGCCCCTGAACACTGCAGCATCAAGGAATGTAGGAAAAATAAATGAGATAGGAGCATCACTTTATTGGAAAGAATCAGTGTCATAATGCAGTTTTACCTGCTGTTTGCATGTACATGTGTGCACGTGCGTGTGTGCGTGTGTGTGTGTGTGTGTGTGTGTGTGTGTGTGTGTGTGTGTGTGTGTGTGTGTGTGTGTGTAAATGCATGTGTGTGTGTGTAAATGCATGTGTGCAGAAGTGTATCACTAGATTAGGAGGGTAGACATGAAGAATAACATGCATACGAAACGTGCATTTGTCAAATATCAACTTTCTAGTGCAGCTGAAGTGAAGCAATCATGGTTAAAGATGAGGCATGTATGCACTGAACTGTACATTATATTCTACATGAAATCATTAACAATCTTTTAATGTGCTGTAACTAGAAATAGTATTACCTTCTGAATGAGTAGCGGTGAAAAATAGTAAGGAAATATACGCAGCAAGAATGTTTGCCTCTAATTTTTTTCTGCTTGCTTTTCCTTGCCATGACTGCTGACCAATAAGCCTTCCCTATTATCTAGCCATTTCATTCCCCCATCCTGGTTATTTCCCAGGGAGGGCAGGAGCAGGTGGATGGGCCATCATATGAGTAGGCCATACAGACAGTCATGGTGACGTTTGTGTCCTCATTAGCACTGTAGCACTAAGGACAATTATATGGCTCTAAGCCCCACAGTGGCTGATGTGTGCATCATAGGTTCATAGGTTCATAGGTTCATACTAGGCTATCTGCCCAATGGCATTTATAAGCCTAGCCCATAGTTATGTGGCTTTCGCCACCCCTTTAGTTTGAATAAAAACTATGCCTATCATTTTTCTGTGCCTCTGTCAAGCAGTGACACTGAAGTAATCCCTGGGGTATATCTGCGATCTCCCATCCATTGGTCAAGATTCCTCTTGAACAAGGCCAGCGAGGTGCTCTGCCTCACATGTACCGGGATTTTGTTCCACAGCATAGGGAGTCTCTGGGTGATGAATCTGTCCCTCCAGCACGTTCTATTTATAACCGTGTCAAGGTTTAAGTCTCCGCCTTGTGGTTCTGAGGGATCTAGATTTTTGAGGTGAAGCATATTCATCAAATCTGGGTTTGACATGGCCTTATATGTCAGGCACAGGTCACCTCTGAGCAAGCGGTATGAGACTGAATAAAGCTGGAGTTCTTTCAGTCGGGCAGCATAAGACATATTTTTGAGACCCTTTATCCTTTTGGTGAGGAACTTTTGGGGCCTTTCAAGCTGCATCAGGTGTCTGGTCAGATACATTCCGAACGGGCATTGTACTCAATCATAGGTCTAATGAGTGATGAGTACAGGGGACGATGACCTCCCTTGATCTAGATGTGAATCCCTTCATGATCAGGTGGGCGATATAGAAGGTTTTCCTAACTACTTTAGCAACATGAGTGTCAAACGAAAGACTACTGTCAACTTGGGTCCCCAGATCCCTGATGACTTTTTCTGTGCTCAGTGGATTGTCACCTATATGGTAGCTAGGGGTAACCTTGTTTTTCCCGAAGGGTATGACTATGCATTTTTGGCGTTTAACTTCAGGCCATGGCTCTGGCACCAGTTATCCGTTTCTGTGAGGCCCTTCTGGAGGATATCTGTGTCAGATGTGTTTTCGACTATGGCCCAGTTTGCAGTCATCTGCAAACTTTGTCAGCCATAACCCTCCTGTGTTTGCTTGTACTTCAGAAAAGTAGATGCCGAACAAGAGTGGACCCAGGACTGAGCCCTGTGGGACACCACTTGTGACAGGCTTTGAGTCTGACATGGCTCCAGCAACTCTGACCCTGTGGGTTCTGTCGCTTAGCCAGTTTGCAACCCATCTTGTGATGTATGGGTTTACATTCAAGCTGATGAGTTTTTCGATGATACCTGAGTGGGGTATTGTGTCGAAGGCCTTTGCCAGGTCGAGGTAGGCTGTATGGACTGCCTTTCCCTCATCAATGGCCTTGGTGACTGTCTCGAAAAAGTCAACCAAGTTTAAGAGGCAGGATCTGCCTTTGACAAAGCCAAACTGGGTTTCAACATCACTGCAGGACCATTCTACTCTCACTCTCCCCTACATCTACATGCCACCACAAATATCCATGAAGGTGACCCTCACTGACTTGGAATCACCAAGCATGCCCCCTGGTCCTGTAGCCACTGATAATGTACAAGCCTTCATTTGCATGGGAGCAGCTCTCCTCCTAGGATGGTGACCTAGTAAATACCAATCACTCCCTTCTTCCCCTGCACAGCTCACCATTACCTGAACCACTATTCAAATGTGGCTCGTTTGGGCTGTAGTCTGGGCTTCATCTCTCACAGTCATACAGCCAGGATGTTTTCCTTTTACTTTAACATAATTGCAGATATAATTTGGAGAGTGTCTGCATATGTGCATAGGCAGAACTGACAGACAGAAACTTACATTTATAATATGTTACAGGACCCCCAGCAGTATGAGGTATTTTCTAGAAATGAATTAAATATATCTTACTCCAAAATTAAGTTTGTGTTATTTGATTATTTAATGCAAGGTGCAATTAATGAAAATTTATACAACTACTTATATGTGGATAAGCCCAAGATCCCAGTTATATTTGGAATACCTAAGGTTCACAAAGGGTTAGACCCTTTGAAGTTTAGGCCAATAGTTTCTGGTGCTGGCAGCATTACAGAACCACTGGGAAAATTTATTGATCAAACTGTAAAAAAGTTTGTAACTTCATTAGATCATGTTTGTAGAGACTCATGGGAATTTCTTAAAGGCATTGAAAGGGGTTTATACAAACCAACTTGTTTAATGGTTACCATCGATATTGTGGAGTTATTTCCGAGCATCCCACATCATACTGGTTTAGAATGGTTCAATGAGGTATTGGCCACACAATCTGGTTTGGAAGTTAATACAGTGATGTTATTAGTGGAATTCATGGAGATTGCTCTTCGGAACAATTTTATCTACTTTAATGGAGAAATATTCAAACAAAGAAAGGGGGTGGCGATGGGTACTCCTTGCGCCTCAGCATATGCAAATATTGTTCTACATTATTGGGAGAATAGATTTATTTTTACAACTAATTGGGCTAAATATATTATCCATTATAAATGTTTTTTGGACGATATTTGTATTTTGTGGGATGGTAGTTTAAACAAATTTGAGGAATTTATGACATATATTAACATGTCTACACATTTTCTTTCTTTTACACATAATGTCAGTAATGACAAGCTTAATTACCTGGATGTAACACTCCACAAAGACTATGCTAATAATTTTTTTCAATCTGAAATTTATAGGAAAGCCACTTTCTCAAATTCTTACTTGCATTTTGAAAGTGGCCATCCTTTCCATCAGAAAAAAGGAATAATAAAAGGACAATTCATTCGGGCATCTAGAATGTCCAGTACAGATGAATTGTTCCTTAAAGAGGTTGATACGTTAAAAAGGTTTTTTGTAGAGAGAGGTTATCCAATAAGTTTGATCAACAAACTGGCTTTAGAAGTAATTACTAATAGGGAATTTAAATATTACCCATTATTGGGTGTCGGACAGCAGACAGTTGAGAAAACAGTACAGGAGGGCAAATTTGAGCCAAACAGCACGTTCATTTATACATTTACTAAGGATGCTGAATATTTAGAATCAACTGTGTTAAAATACTGGCCAGTATTGACACTTGAGGAAGACATGCGCAGCGTAATACCTCCAGAGCCTAGTTTTGTGAAAAGAAGGGACACAAACTTAAAAGGTTTATATGAAGGTAAAAATCGTGTTAGAAATCAGACATCCACTTTAAGGTTGGGTACATTTAAATGTGGAGCCTGCAGCCAGTGTCATTTTATTTTAAATGATAGCAATTTACATATTCCTTTAAGAAATTTTAGGTACCATCCAAGGGGTAATTTTAATTGTGGAACAAGAGGAGTAGTATATTTAGGTGTCTGTACACAATGCTACAATTTTTATGTAGGGAAGACTGAAAGACCCCTAAGACGTAGAATTTATGAACACCTATATGCGGTAACTAAAAAGAAAGACACTAATGCTTTTTACAAGCATTCTATCCAGTGCCCTAACATGCAGTTAAAGTTTTTGGTCTTGGAATAAGTTTTACAAGACCAAAGAGGGGGTGACTGGGAAACATTTCTCGAATGTAGAGAACTATTTTGGCAACTAATGTTAGATGCTTCAAACCCCCCTGGTCTTAATGACAATGTTAGTATTAAAAGTATTCTTAGGATGAGAAGAGCAAAATTATGAAAATGTTGATATACATTTATTATAATACATTTTTTTATTACAACACATTTTAAACTAAATTAAATTAATTTGTGGTTACATTCATCTTTTAGTCAAACACTGTATATGGTATGTGCAATTAATGACATTTTTCTAAGTTATTTATTTACTATGTAATGTCTTTTTAAAAAGTTTTAATGAGTAGTAATTATTTACAATTAACTATCATGTGACTGTATCCAATGATATATAAGAATGGTTGTGTTAACTTTTTGGTATCTTGATAAAGCCTGGTATTAGTCAGGTGAAAGCGCTTGATTCAGCATTTTTGTGGTTTTTATGCAATTAAAGCCTTTGAACTATTATTTCGTGCCAGTTTGACGTTTCCTCAGCCATTGAAGGTGTTCTTGTGTTTCAGTCATAGGCAGAACTGAAAAATAATCGGATTATGTAACATTCTGGTCATGTGTTCCTTCCTTGCATGTAGTACCACCATAGATACATAAGAAAAGGTGGTATCATAGAATGTTATCACTTATTCTTACACAATAATAGATTGCTGATTTCCATGTAATGGAAGCATTACTTTTTGTGGAATAACAAACCGATTGTTTTCCCATATAGTAAGCATCTTTATCCTAGCTGCATACTAATTTTGTGCTAAAAGCAGACTAATATTTAAATTAGCCAGTTAATTCTATGTACTGGTGTGATGGTACAGTGCATTACATCTGACTTTATTTTATTTATTTTATTTTATTTTACATTTGTTAACCGGGGTGTCTGACTGAGCCGAAAAGGCCCTTTTTCAGCAGAGGCCCAGAGAGAAAAGCTCCACAAAGAAAAATTACAGACACATTTAGTTATTTAGACATGATCAGTATACACACAAATTACAAGAGACATGTTTTTACAGTGGTATGCGGCACATAAACAGTTACAGTGGAGAGAACAAGCAAAAAAATATTAATTTTAAAAATAAAGGTAATTAATAGATTTGTGGTGTACAGCTGAAATTTGGAACATAGGTAGAATACATACATAGTACACAGGTACAGTACATACATTGTAGATTAGCCAGTGTTTGTGAGTAAGATTGAAAACTATTATCAAGTGCTCTAGATTTAGTATGTATATGTTATCCACTTTAACTATCCTGGGGAGCAATCATGGCACTGCCAACTTTGCTTGAGATGTTGCCTGACGAGGTCTTTAAAGGTGGCTTTGGATGATGTGTTTTGAATGCTAGTAGGGACAGAGTTCCATTTTTATCCACTGAACTACTATATAGTGCATCTCCAAAGCTATTGTAGCTGTTGGTGACTTCTAGTAGTAGTTTGCTTGATGATCTAAGAGGCCTTTTGGCTGAGTGATGTTGTACTAGGTTTTTGAGAGCAGGACTTAATCACTTGCTCATCTTTTGCAAACTTTCTATTCCAAAACATGTTTTATTAAAGCACTGTCCAAGTTACTTTTTTTGGATCTTGTATTTTCATTGTTTGTCCACCACAAACAACTAGCTAATTTGCTACAGATTTTCACAGGCTTATTGTTTCATTGGTCTTTTTTTATTAAAATTATATCAGATTTTTTGCTTCATTTTTTTGTTTTTTATTCCCAGCTATAGTAAGTAAAACTTTGGATCACCAGATCATCAAATCAGCAGGATGCCACTATTATAGACTTAATCTGATAAAACTTTAAGCAGTGCAATACAAAAGGCAGGTGTTCCAAAGGAAGGCAAAACAGCTCTACCAAACTCTTTTTGGACCACTTGTAAACTGTGAACTTCCAGTTTTCCAGGCTTTGCTTAATGCCTAATATTCATATTTATTCTTCATCCATTTGTGGTATAACCATAATAAAAGGCATTGTTAGCTGTTTAACACTTTTTTACACAACACTGAGGCACTTAGGGAAAACAGGATGCTAGAAAGGAGAAACAAAGGCCACAGCTACACTAGCAAGGACTGCTAGTCATACTGTCTGGAAGCAATAAAATGGAGATGTTTTCATTGGCAAACCTAGTAATGCCTGTAAAGTTTCAGCCACATTCACTTATATTGCTTTGCATTACTGACTCTTGATTGGTCCCTTGGTGTATGCTTGGGAGTGGAGAGACTGGTTCAGGCTCCTAGCTCTCAGTTTTAAACCCATTCACAAAGTCAAACATGTCAGATTACACCAGGCCAGAAAAGAAATGTCCAGAGATTTCATGCAGTGAGTTCCTTTAATTGATGTTTATAATTTTATAAGTCAATGCATGTTAGGCAATGTGCAGTAAAATGATGTACATATACTGGCTGTAAAACTATTGTGTTGATTTATTTATTAATAGCAACTTAAATATTTTAGTCATTAATCTCAAGAAACTGTATCTGATTTACTTTCAAACTAATTATAAAATAAGACGTTGGTTGTGCTTTTACAAATGAGTTCCTGTCAAAGAGAAAACAGCACAACTCTGTTCCAGATAATTAGTAGATAAAATATTTGTCACATACACAAAAAGATGCAAAATGTGGAACCATTCCTTTCCTTTGGTGGGCACTCATAAGAAGGTAAAGTAGAACATTATGTGGTTTGATCAGGAAGCAATCACAGGCTGGATTGAGGGTATTATTACATTCTAAATTCCACTTCTTGGGTTGCATACCCCTTGAGATGGCATGTAATACACATGTTTCTGCCTACTAATAGGGATTCTGTCTGCAAATTCCCTTACTGTATTTGCTGCTGCCTCAATTTAGAGCTGCAGACTCAGCATGGAACAACATCCCACCTCTTACAGGACAACTAATGAGTTGCTCAGTCATTTACCATCTTCCTTTCCTTGAGAGTCCTCCGATGCCCATACTGCTGCCTAAATCCATGTCATGAAGAGCACAGTTAGATAGATGACCTGCTGCTGTGGAATCAGCCATTGCAATTCATTTAATGAGAATACATTATTACGGTTATCATAGTAACAGCCTTAAAATATGAGTTTACTATTTTCAACACTGACATTCGATGTAAAACTTTCTATTCCAAAACATTTTTTATTAAAGCACTGTCCAAGTTACTTTTTTTGGATCTTGTATTTTCATTGTTTGTCCACCACAAGCAACTAGCTAATTTGCTACAGATTTTCACAGGCTTATTGTTTCATTGCCAGTCCCTCAACCAGGACCCAGCTCTCTTGATTATTTGTGTGAGTTACTGACCTCTGGCCTTTCTTATTTCTCCATCAAGGTTCATCTGTAAGCTGTCTTTTGTTTCCTTGGTATTCAGTGTGTTGAAATGACTTGTTCAAGCAGATCAGAATGATTTCTCATGACAACTATACACTACTATATACATTTTCTCATTTCCTTGTTGTTATGCAACCTTAAGAGTTGGTGTATGTGTTATAAGGTTTTGGAGATTTGGAGAACTTATGCCCCCTTGCAAAGATGCTTTCTATCTGTAGCACAGGGATATGTCTTACTTCATTTGTCTATCAGCTGTGATTGCAAAATAGCTTCCAACTAAGCATATCCTGATGACATCTAATGGAAGCGTTACCAAATTATGCTGTGTCAAAAACCAATAAAGCTCAAAGGACAGCTGAGGTATATCATCTTCCTCCAGTAAGGCAGAATAACAATATATATCAGTGTATGCTGCTTGATGTTATAATCAGTTTTATGTAGAGATTATTCACATTCATTAACAGAAATAAATGAACACAACGTTACATTTCTCCATACCTCTCAACTGTCCAGATTTTTGCAGGATGTCCAGATTTTTGCCTCATATTTTGGGTCTGTTCCTCATAAAATTTGTGGTTTCTGGCAAATCACTGAGGATTTAAATCACTAAATAATGACATACATTTGAGTTTCAAATGTCATATCCTTCAGAAAATGCATGCTAGTACAAATCCTGTTATTCTAGCAACTTTCTCAGTTTATAAAAGCAATATTTCAAATCTGTCCCTATTTTTGGGACTTTGTCCCCCTATTATTTTAGGTTTTGTACAGATTAAAGAGGTTGGCGGAGAAGAAGTGGAATGGTCAGAGAGATGAAGAAAGTAGACAAGAGTATAAGGAGATGAGGCGCATGACAAAGAGAGAGGTGGTGAAGGCTAAGGATAAGGCATATGAAGAGTTGTATGAAATGCCGAACACTAAGGAGGGAGAAAAGGACCTGTACCAATTGGCTAGACAGAGGGACCGAGCTAGGAAAGATGTGCAGCAGGTAAAGGTGATAAAGGATAATGAGGGAAACGTACTCACAAGCGAGGAGAGTGTGTTGAGGAGATGGAAAGAGTACTTTGAGGGGTTGATGAATGAAGAGAAAGAGAGAGAGAAGGTTGGATGATGTGGGGATTAGCAAGGAGGAAGTAAGGGCAGTTAGGAAGAGGATGAAGAATGGAAATGCTGTTGTCCATATGATATACCTGTGGAAGCATGGAGGTGTTTAGGAGAAATGGCAGTAGAGTTTTTAACTAGATTGTTTAATGAAATCTTGAAAAGTGAGAGGATGCCTGGGGAGTGGAGAAAAAGTGTTTTGGCACCTATTTCTAAGAATAAGGGTGATGTGCATAGCTATAGTAACTACAGAGGGATAAAAACTGATCAGTCACAGCATGAAGTTATGGGAAAGAGTAGTGGAAGCTAGTTTAAGAAGGAAGGTGATGATTAGTGATCAGCAATATGTTTTTTTGCCAGGAAAGAGCACTACAGATGCAGTGTTTGCTGGAGAAGTATAGAGAAGGTCAGAAGGAGTTGAATTGTGTCTTTGTGGACAGAGAAAGCATATTACAGGGTGCCTAGAGAGGAGTTGTGGTATTGTATGAGGAAGTCATGAGTGACAGAGAAGTATATAACAGTGGTACAGGATATATACGAGGGTACTGCGACAGTAATGAGGTCTGCGGTGGGAGTGACAGATGCATTTAAGGTGGAGGTGGGATTACATCAAGGATCAGCTCTGAGCCCTTTCTTATTTGCAATGGTGATGGACAGGTTGACAGACAAGATCAGACAGGAGTCCCCATGGACTATGATGTTTGCAGATGATATTGTGATCTGTAGTGAGAGTAGGGAACAGCTTGATAAGACCCTGGGAAGGTGGCAATATGCTCTAGAGAGGAGAAGAATGAAGGTCAGCAAGACTAAGACAGAATATATGTGTGTGAATGAAAGGGAGGATACAGGAATGGTGAGGATGCAGGGAGGAGAGTTGGCAAAGGTGGATGAGTTTAAAACTTGTGATCAACAGTTCAGAATAATGGTGAGTGTGGAAGAGAGGTGAAGAAGAGAGTACAGGCAGGGTGGAGGGGGTTGGAAAAGAGTGTCAGGAGTGATTTGTGATGGACAGGTACCAGTAAGAGTAAAAGGGAAGGTCTACAAGAAGGTAGTGAGACCAGCTATGTTATATGGGTTGGAGATGGTGGCACTGACAAAAAGGCAGGTGTCAGAGCTGGACGTGGCAGAGCTAAAGATGTTAAGATTTGCACTGGGTGTGACGAGGATGGACAGGATTAGGAATCAGTATATTAGAGGGTCAGCTCAGGTTGGACGGTTTGGACTCAAAGCCAGAGAGGCGAGATTGGGTTGGTTTGGACATGTGCTGAGGAGGGATGCTGGGTATATTGGAAAAAGGATGCTAAGGATAGAGCTGCCAAGTAAGAGGAAAAGAGGAGGGCCTAAGATAAGGTTTATGGATGTGGTGAGAGAGGACATGCAGGTGGTTGGTGTGACAGAGCAAGATGCAGAGGACAGGAAGAAATGGAAACAGATGATCCACTGTGGTGACCCCTAATGGGAACAACTGAAAGAAAAAGAAGACAGATTTCTTGTGCTAAGAGATTGAGAGGAATATACTTTTCCGAGCACAAACTTCAGATTGGGAAGACACTAGACCACTCATGTCCTTGTAAAGACATCATGATAGTAGTGAGAGAAAAGTAGGAATATTAAAGCTATGTCTATCGTGTCATAAAACTCAAGTCTCAGTCTAGAGCAATTTGTACACTGACATTCTAACTTCAAAATGAGATTCAGTGCTCATGTGGCACAAATGGTTATACCTTTTAAAATATCAGAATAGCATTGCCAATATGCAAACATAATACAAAGTCATGCAGCTAAGTGAAAACAATGAAGTATCACAAAAACAGATGGAGCATGACATGTTACAGTGCATGTACATAACGTGGTTGGATCATATGTTTGCTACAGAAAGCTATTTTCAATGTAAACATAATGTTGTAATTGATTTTAAAAAGAAATAAAAATGTGCAAAGACAAAATAAAAGAAAATAAATCAGTCAAATGAAAACAGTATACCTGAATAATCTTAGTCATCTAAGGAAAAGCAGAAACTAAAGTGACATAATTAAAAATAATCAGTAATTAACTTTGAGTTGGGAACAACCTAAAGGAAACCAAGCAGTAAAACTATATACATATTATTATGGCAAGCATGCGTGAAGCATTTAGGACAATAGAAATAGTATAATAAATGCATACTTCATTGTCATCAGCAGCACATTTTCCCTGCTTTTGCATGGGCTTGAGATGTCACATCAAAATTAGTCAATGTAACCACATGTTTACAGCACCAGGTAGTTTCTTATAATAAAACTTAGTGTCTAAATCCTAGAAAACAATGCCGGTTACTCTGTTTCAATTGCTGAAAAAGAGTGCCATTTACTTATTATAGGTTCATAGGTGTGTACTAGCCTAACAACCACTAGGGCCTTTGTAAGACTAGCCATTGTTATTATTTGTCTCTTTTCACTTATTGATTAGTTATTATGCAAACAGTAAACATTAATCTCAAAACATTTCAAAGTAAAATGGAAGTAACATTTATAAACATAATTCACTAACTCAGCTTTAACTGCATGAAACAGATGAAAAAATGTGTAAAACTATCTGACCATCTGTTGCATGGGATCCCCATCTCCCAACTATCTGGGTAGAGAATCTCTCAAGCTTAATTGTTCAGTTTTGTTAATCCTTCCCTCCTTAATTTTCTTTCTCATATCCTAATAATTTCATCCAAGGTTTCCATTTATTTACATATATTCTCCATCTGAATACAAATCTCTTCTTCAGACTCAGCTTAGCTTGGAATTAAACTTATTAATTTCTTGATAGTGAGGTGTCTTTCCTTCAATCCTAGTACATAATTATTTTGGTTAGTACATGAATAATCCAAAGCAAATATTGGTTATGCCTTCTCAGATCTTTATGGTCTCCTAGCAAATAAAATTCTTTGGTTATCTCTACATGAACCTTGCAATTCCTCCCTAACTTTCCCAATTTCTCAAAACTCCAGAATATATGCATTAAATCCCTCATTTGGTTTGACTGATACCTCTAAATAATCTCATTAAACATTTATGCTACCTTATCAAGAGTGTAAGAGTATTCAAACAAATACTTCCAGACAAATATCCTAAATCCCCAGGATTTGGCTGTATAATTCATCATCTCTGTAAGAACTGATAGGACTGCAGAATGCTGGAAGAAACTAGAATGAGACTGGAATGAATGTCTTTATCTTTTAATTACCAACAGCTGTGCAGGTGCCAGTGTCTCCTTATTTGCCAAGTCTTTTTGTACCTTTCAGAATAAAAGTCTGCATACACTGTAGTTCAATTAAGAATGTTTCATTATGTAAAGTGAACTTACATGTCAACAATATCTGAATCAAATCTTACTGTCTCCGGTAAACCAAAACAGACCATAAGTAATATAATATCCATAGCTTCTGCACTCATTATAGTGTCATAAAATATGCACTCAAAATGTTAGATCTTCTGCACTCATATTTCTTTCCTTGTGAATAATATAATTAATATTCTGGAATGCTGGGTATTTGACCTGATTTCTGCAGTCACTCTCAAATGTCTGTACTAAACTTGTGAGGACTGCATTACAATGACTTTCTGTGTATCATTCCAAATAAAGTAAGTAACTGTGTCTGAAGTATCTCCTTATAATACCAAAACCCTGTACATTTCTATATGCCTCTTTAATGTTGGTTCCCAAGCCTCGTGCCATCTAAACATGATCTATGTATTCTCAATGCACTGTACATTCTGTTAGCACATTTTATTCTTATCAGTATTCTTGACTGAAGGTTTCGAAAACATTCTTCCTGTTAAATCTGCATGTAAAATGTATATGTTTGCTTTAATATGGCTGCATTCCTTGGCCTATGCAAAGGAAACGCTATATTTATGCAAAAATGTTTTTAATCTCACAATTCCTCCTGAGATACCTGAACATAGTTATCTATTTCTAGTTACTATAAAATGAAAACACAGGTCTAGCCTTACATTTTCAGGACTATGCAAGGTCTATTCTACTAACCCCGGCACTATTAGGTTTTACCTCATATCATGCGTTCCGGCCCCAAAACCCAGACCACACCACAAAAGGAGGGGGTGTATCCATATTCATAAAGGATACCCACACCTCCAGGTTGGTGGCAACGCATAAGCTCGGAAACCATCCAGGTGCAACTAACCATAGGCAAAACTGCTCTACAAATTGTAGCATGCTACAGGCCACCCTCTCAAACTCAGGAACCCCACACAGCCTTCCTGAAGACACTGGAGGGTATAAATGTATCTCCAAACACCATCATATTGGGTGACTTCAACTACCCGAATATAGACTGGGAACATTACTCAAGCCCTAACTTTCTAGCCCAACGGTTCCTGGAGTTCATAAATTCAAATGCCATGGAACAGCTAGTCACTGTTCCCACGAGAGGAGAAAATATACTAGATCTCATTGTCACAAACATGGGGATAAAATGCTCCACACCGGAAGTATATCCCTCATTGGTGAGATCTGATCATAAACTAATCTCACTGGAAATCCACATCCGCCCCCACCCCAAACAAAAAGACCATAGTGAAGAACTTCTCTAAAGCAAACTTCACACTACTCAAGACTGGTGTGGTATCCTTCAAGGCCCCTGAGCCAGTGGAAACCACAACCCAAGCTGCGGAAGCCCTTACAAATGCCTTCTATGAACACCTCCAGGACTGCATGGATCAGGCATTCCCAAATAAAACCAAGACTCTTTCCACAAAGGGCAAACGTCCAGTCTGGTGGACCCCAGCCATTAACAAACTTTACAATAAGAGGAGAAAGCTATTACATGATAGAACAAAACCCATAAAAGGGAAGTCACCCTGATCATTATTAGTAAAAAATACGAGCACTCATAAAATCAACTAAGGCCAATTTTGAGAGAAAAATTGCCATGGATTCAAAGGACAATCATAAGGCCTTTTTCAGCTATGTTAGGAACCTGGGTGGAAACTCCCAGATATGCTCAGAATTAGTCCAAAATGATACAAAAATCACTGAACCCACAGACATTGCCAACATACTGGCAGACAGGTTCAGTGCAAACTTCACCCCTCTCCCCTAAAGGAGAGATAACTATCCCAGCCGAGTGTAGCCTCCCGGACATCTCAAATGCGCAGGTGAAAGCTGCTCTCTCTAAAGCTAAAAACACAGCATCAATGGGACCGGATGGTGTCCCCGGCTGTGTGCTACACGAGCTAAATGAGGAATTAAACCCGCACATAAGGCAGCTGTTTAATCTCAGCCTTACCACAGGATACGTGCCCAAGGAGTGGCGTGCAGCAACTGTGGTCCCACTCCACAAAGGCGCCTCACGGACCCTGGTAATTACCGCCCCATAAGCTTAACAAGTCTAGTCTGCAAAGCTATGGAGAGGATCATAATGGAGCTCATAAACAAAGATATAGGGGACTTGCAGACATTGGACCCGACCCAGTTTGGCTTTGTCAAGGGAAGATCATGCCTTTTGAACTTGGTCGACTTCTTCGGAACAGTCACCAAGGCCATTGATGAGGGAAAGGCAGTCCATACAGCCTACCTTGACCTTGCAAAGGCTTTCGACACAATACCCCACTCGGGTATTGTAGAAAAACTTACCAGCTTAAATGTAAACCCATATGTCACAAGATGGGTTGCAAACTGGCTTAAGGACAGAACCCACAGGGTTAGAGTTGCTGGCACTGTGTCAGACTCCAAGCCAGTCACAAGTGGTGTCCCACAGGGCTCGGTCCTTGGCCCCTATTGTTTGGCATCTACTTCTCAGAAGTACAGGCCAACATGGGAGGACTTTGGCTGACAAAGTTTGCAGACGACTGCAAACTGGGCCATAGTGGAAAGTGCATCGGACACGGATATCCTTCAGAAGGGACTCACGGAAACAGATAGCTGGTGCCAGAGCCATGGCCTGAAGTTAAACGCCAAAAATGTATAGTCATACCCTTCGGGAAAAACAAGGTAACCCCAAGCTACCATATAGGTGGCAATCCACTAAGCACAGAAGAGGTTATCAGGGACCTGGGGACCCAGGTTGACAGTGGCCTTTCTTTTGACACTCACGTTGCTAAAGTGGTTAGAAAGACCTTCTACATTGCCCACCTGATCATGAAGGGATTCACATCCAGATCTAGTGAGGTCATTGTTCCCCTGTACTCTTCACTTATCAGACCAATGATCGAGTACAATGCCCCATTCGGGATGTATCTCACCCGACATCTGCAGCAATTGGAGAGACCCCAAAAGTTCCTCACCAAAAGGATAAAGGGACTCCAAAATCTGTCATATGCTGCCAGATTGAAGAAACTCCAGCTCTATTCGGCCGCATACCGTCTGCTCAGAGGTGACATGTGCCTGACATACAAGGCCATGTCCAACCCGGAATTAATGGACATGCTCCACCTCAAAAAATCCAAATCCACCAAAACCACTAGAGCAAGCGACTTAAACCTTAGCATGGATATAAATAGGACGTGCTGGAGGGATAGATTTATCACTCAGAGACTCCCTATGCTGTGGAATAAAATCCCGGTCCATGTGAGGCAGAGCACCTCGCTGACTCTGTTCAAGAGAAATCTAGACCTGTGGATGGGAGATCATAGGTTTACCCCGGGAATCATCTCTGTGTCACTGCTGGACAGAGGCACAGCAAACTAATGGGCACAGTATTTTTTCATATAAGGGGTGGCGTAAGCCACAAAAATTTGGGCTAGGCTTATAAATGCCTTAGGGCAGATAGCCTAGTATAAACCTATGAACCTATGAACCTATGAACCTATGAACTGTATTTCTGTAGGATTTATTTTGTAACAATTGTTTCTGAAATTACTGAAATTGGATTTACTTCTATAATTACTTTATAAATCTATTAATATAATCTGTGAAGGCTGCTATAATGATCACTAGATCTAATATAACAGTTATAAAATAATTTTCTTTATCTGGTAAATAAACTTGCAATTTTAATTTTAACCACAAGGAGTCACTTGAGCACTTATGTGCTGTTAATTATTTGAAAATCTTTTAGACTGAATCTCAACTTTATGATTTAAATATAACTGGGCAATTCTTTAACATGTTATAACTTGTAAACTCTATTTTTTACACATATGTGTATCTTGAAGCATAATTACCATATACTGTATTAACTTGTTTCTGTAAATCTTCTGATAGATTTGTTACTGATAATCCTACTGACCTTTTAATTTTTATGTTTTGCAATAGATGCCTGCCTTTTACATTTGTTTCTTAAATATCCTGTGAATATACCTATGCTGTAATAGTAGAGGTACCTTTACTAAAACCTATAGGTTCATAGGTTCATAGGTTCATACTAGGCTATCTGCCCTAGGGCATTTATAAGCCTAGCCAGAGTGTAGAAGAGCCACTTTAATTTCCAAGTGTCCTTTCCTGTGTCCCTTTTACACTTAGGCCAACCCCACCAACCCTTCCCGTCCAACTCCTGCGCAAGGCTGGGTGGCTGATTTAATATTTTTTTCTTGACTGCATTGAAAAACATGTATTCTTGAAAATCAAACTGGAAATTATTCAAATATCCAAACCTGGCAGTGTGTCTTTTTGTAACAATATCTACAAAGCACAAAAAAGCAGTATCAGGTCCTTAAAATAACATTTGCAGCTTTAACAATTATAAACCAATAGCATTGCTTGTTGCCCTGACATTATTTACATTTTTCTGCATGAACAAAAAACAAAACAAATGCCACTAATAAGTTCATGTAAGTCTGTAAGCAAACTGATAATGCTCCTTTACTTTGTAACCCTTCTATATCTTTGGTCATCCTATTACTCGTCTTACTAAACCTAATCTTACTTTCCTAATGCTTTATCTATCTTAGCATCCTCTCTTTCCCCTCTTCCTTGAGTTTGTCACAATTCCTTCCTGTAATGTCTTCTATTTCCTGCAGCCACTGCTCTAGCAGTTCTTCCATTTCTCCGCCCATCCTTTCCTTTCCAGACTCTAGGAGATAATACAGAAATCTCTAGTGTCTCAAAAATTGTTCTCCCTCTAACACCATCCTCACTTGTAAGGGTGCATGATCATAGATTATTCTAGGGCATATTCCACTTACTTAATGCAGTTATTCCACTCTACCATTATATATCTCCTATTCATCATTGACTGAGTTTTATAGTTAGTTGAATAAAAATGTAAATTCTTGATCTAGCCCTGCATTATTAAAATAGGATCACAGTACTTTAACATCCCTGAGTCGATAAACTAGGCTAAAAGTTTTCCCTCAGCATTCAACCTCAGAGCTCTGTATGGTCACCTACACACCCTTTCCGTATAATCTTATGCCACTTTCTTATGATCATTAATATCCCTTCTTAGAAATCCATTATCTGTGGTATTAGAGGTCTTATATTTCTAATTTCTAAAGCTTACCTTTGGAGGGGCATACACTTTCACCATGATAATTTTCTTCTTGCCATACAATCACTTGACCCCTGCAAATAATCTTTTGATCGCTCAGTCACTGCTGCACAATAATCTACATTCCCCTTTTTCTTCATCTCCTAACAAATGCAGCACTACCTACCTTATATCATTCCCTCACAAACATCTTGTGCTCCAACCTACCTCCCTCCCAAGGTGCATCTCTTGCAATTCGCCCATTTAATAGTCTGATTTCTTGAGGGTAGAGAATATCTTGTACTGTCGACCTAGTTCAAAATGCCATTTACATTCTATGAAACTAGCTTCACATGATCCATCTCTTAATTTATTGTAAGAATTCCAAAACGTGACACACCATGGCTGAAATAATAAAATAACAACTTTAATGAAAATAATAAAATGTATTTGGTGAATGCTTTCACGGTACAATACACCACTTCTTCAGACCAGTAAAATTACAAAAGTGTAACACACACCTGCTTTTAAAATCAGAAATAACCAATCAGCTACAAATAATCAAATGAGGAAAATCATTCTCATCCAATCAAAACACTCAAAAAGTGCACAAATCAAACTACAGATCTGTGCCACATAGCCAATCAAAATCATTAGCTATGTGCACAAATCACAGCTCAAAATGAGCAGTAATGGCCAATGAAACCTAAAACAGGAAGTGTTGCTTTCATTCATAGTAAGCTAGTCAATCAAATAACTATAAACACAAATCAAAATACAGATCTAGGCTGCAACAACCAATCAAATTCAACAGGAAGAAATGCTTTCATATATAACAAACTGCAATCATGAAGCTAAACAAATAGCAAACTTAGTGTCTCAAACCACGATTCTTTAGAACAGGTTTGACAGATAAAGCTTCATTTAATCTAGGAAAGTTGTCAGTTTTTACACACATGATCTATTTAAGTTCAGCACACTCAGTCCTATTCCTTATATTACCACCCCTCAAATTTATGTGAACAACTTCTAAAACTGAAAATCTAAAAATATAATCAGCCCCATAGTCGTTCACATGCCTCACTAAAGGGTTCTTGCTACAACTTTTACATATATCATTAATATGTTCTAAAATTCTGTCTTTAAAAGGGTGATTCATCTTCCCTACATAAAAACATTCACAAGCCTGACACTTCAAACAGTAAACAACATTCATTGTCCTATAGTCAGTGTAAAAATTAAAAAAAAACTTATAATTCATTGGTGTATGTAGAAAAGAACTGCCAAGCTAAATGTCGCTGAATGCACTGCAAGATCTACAAGGAAATGTGCTTTTATGAACAGATCGGGCCACTTCAGAGTCAAAATGACTATAACATAGTTATCGTTTCAATTAAACATTGTTGCAAAAAGAAAATTTAAGCACAGGACCCAAAAGTTCTTTCAGTGTTGCATCAGTCATTAAGATGGGCCAGTTCCTTTTTATTATGTCACAGACTGTCCTGCACCCTTCTTGGATGACTTCATGATCACCCCGTCATGTGATCTGTCTCTATGGGAAGGGGCTGTGTTACAGGAAAAGGTGTATTGCTACTTAAAACATTAGAAACAGTCATAGAAGATTGTATGTCACATGAGACACGTACAGCAATGACAGCAGATACTGCATTACAAGTAGAGCTACTCCAATAAAGAAGTATATGAAATATGGAGGAAGTTTGCTCTCTGAGGGAAACTGTTGCTACCCCTTTTTTTGTTGAACGGAGTATTAATAATATGCAGAATGAACATGCTGCTCCTGGCCCTAAAACAGTGTTAATGTATTCTAGCAATATTGAGACAGTCTCTGACATAATAAAGAAGAACTGATCCATCTTAATCACTAATACTGAAAGAACATTTGGGTCCTGTGCCTAAATTTTCTTTTCGCAAAAATGTTTCATTGAAACGACAGCTATGATTGTGATATAGGGAAATATTGCCAGCCCAGCTATGTGGAATTTTGTAAATAATTCTATGTCACTTGTAAATATTGATATGATTTATACAGAACTGTATGTTATGTACTGAGCTAAAATGTAACCACAGTATGCCCTGATGACTGAGAACAGAAATGCATATAAACTATATGCCTGTGCAAATGTATGTTTTAACAGTAGAAACTAGAACATACAGTTAACTTACAAAACTTCAATAAGTTGAAATTAAGTTGCTTTACAATTGTGCTATAAAAGTTTTCTCTCAGTTTCAGTATAGCAGACACAATGTCTAGAGCTAGAAGATTTTTGTATTGTCTTGGAAGAGAAATAATTACTATGTTTAAAATAAAGAGTGTTTTATTGTTTTATGACTTCCAAGATCTGCAAACATCTGAGAGATATGTATTTCTAACAAAGAGATGTTAAATGTTAGTTTTTGTTTTATAAACTACAAATTCTCCTCTTCTCCACAATATATAACACTGACCACAAACCATCGACTGTAATAAAGTGACAATCAGGAAAAACAAATGTATTGTATTCTCTAGTGCTTCAGTGTTTCCACCTTCAAGGAATATCAAACAGTAAAATTACAAACCAGACTTGCCTATATAATACATTCAATTAATAACACATGCCTACTAATTACACAACAATTTGTCTTAAAGCAAACACTTCCAATTTAATTCATTGTTAAGACCATTAGGAATCATTGTTTTATATTTTAAAATAAAAATGCTTTCTTTATATAATCATTTTTGTTTTAATACATTTTCATCCATACTTAAACATTTTACACTTTCTAAAACAGTACCCTGTAACAGGGACCCATTACTATTATGAAACATCCTAAAATGAGCAGCAATTATTTTTTCTTCTCTAATATTTTTAACATCTCTCATATGCTCCATGAATCTAACACGAAATTCTCTTTTAGTTTCCCTTATGTAATAAAGTTCACATGGACATTTCAATGCATATATTACCCCTCTACATTTGAAGGACTGACAGACCTTTTGGTGAGGGAACAAGCTCTTAGCACATTGCCTGAGGACATGAGAATCAGGTTAGCTGATAGACAATGCAATACTGCAGATGAGTTGGGGAAGAAGGGAAACCTACACCTAGCAAGCAGGGCATCACCGCACAGGAAAGGAACACCCAGTGCTGATCATGGGTCTAAGGGAACCCATGGTGGGCAGCCGAAACTGCCCCAACAGAGTCTGCCAGTAGCAGGGGAAGCCACTAGTCCAAGTACGTGTCCAGGACCAAGGGTTAAATGTTTTAAATGCAACCAGTGAGACGATGTAGCATATAGATGTTCACAGAGGAAAGGTGGGGAACAAAAGGTGGGAGAGCCAGTAAGTGGGAATGACAAAATGCCAGCAGTAAGTTGTCTCAAGACAACAAGGGTACCAAACTACGACAAGAGGTTATATCCTATCTTAGCAGATGAGAACGAGGCCACTGCAAAGAGAAACACAGCATCTGACCTAACCATTGCAAAGTCTGCAATGGTTACAGAGGAGCACTACTTGCTTGGGCAGTCTACTCTAGTCAGAGCTTTAGGAGGGACCTCATTCCAAATACCTTTGGCTAGGGTTCACCTTGTCTGGGAGGGTGGAAAAGGAAGCCAGCAAGTAGGTGTTTTTTGAGGATATCCCTGCAGATGTCTTGATAGGGAATGATTTTGATAATGCAGTAGCGTGTGTGCATGCAGTTACATGCAGTCAGACTTGGAGACAAGCATGTGGGTCTAGTAGCCTGGGGGAGACCCAGACAGACTGCACACTTGCAGCCAGGAGTGGTGAGGCAGTTACTTCAGGTAGGGAGCTACCTTTTAGCAGTGAGACTGAAGGTAAACCACAGCTGCTTGCGGGTATTGATGTTTCCTTGGACAGAGTGACTGCAAGGGCAGAGGTGAATAGTAGTACCCAGGATGACAGTGAGGCACTGCTGTCAGAGGATACCAGACTTCCTGTGGAAGGGGAGCTGGGAAGGGTTACAAAGAGGGAGTTGAGACAGGCTCAGCTCTCAGACCCTACATTGCAAGGCTTGAGGGAGGTAGCTAGTGAGACACTTGATTCTCACGGGAAGGGGTGATCTGTATACTGGGACAAAGGATTACTGTACAGAGAGTGGACCCCTGAAGGAGGGCTAGAGGGTGAGAGAATACAGCAGTTGGTAGTCCCCAGAGCCTACCATCTGGCACTTCTAGCCATAGCCCATGATATTCCATTTGCAGGTCATGTGGGCATAAAATGTACAAAGAGATGTATTATGCAGAACTTTTATTGGTCTGGGATTTCCAGAGATGTAACAGGGTATTGCAGGACCTGTGAGCAGTGCCAAAATGTAGGCAAGGCAGAAGACAAGGTGAAAGCTCCTTTGATGGCTTTGGCTGTGATTGAGAAGCCATTTCAGAGGTAGCTATGGATACTGTGGGGTCTCTGAGTACCCCAAGTTCCACAGGGAAAAATGTATATACTAGTGGTAGTAGATTATGCTACCAGATACCCTGAGGCAGTGGCTCTGTCCTGCAGGAGGCAGAAAAGTGGCAAATGCTTTGTTAGAAATTTTCAGCAGGATAGGTTTCCAAAAAAAAATCTGACTGACAGAGATGCCAATTTCATGTCAGACCTGCTGGCTTGTCGGTGGAAGCACTGTGGGGTGAAGCACCTAAAGACCACCCCCTACCATCCCCACACTAATGGTCTTGTTGAGAGGTCAAACTCAACATGCAAGATGATGCTATGGGCATTTGTACACTAGTTCAAGAGGGAGTGAGACAAATATTTTACCCATCTGTTTGCTTACAGAGAGGTTCCCCAGGAATCTACAGGTTTTTCATCCTTTGAGTTGCTGCATGGGCATATGGTGAGGGGACCTCTGGATTTGATTCAAGATGAGTGGGAGGGTGAGTGTGAATCCCACAAAGAGTCTGTTACGGCATATGTCCTAAATCTCAGGACAAGGCTCAGGAAACTCATAGGCTTGGCCCAAGGGAACCTGGCAGAAGTCCAACAGCAGAAAAAGGTCTGGTATGACAGCAATGCTCGAGCTTGAGAGTATGCTGTAGGGCAGCAGGTAATGGTTCTCATTCCTGTCAGACACAACAAGCTGCAGAAAGCTTGGAAGGGACCCTACAAGGTAGCAAGAAACATCAGTGATGTTAACTACATGGTAGAACTGCTAGGCAGGAGGCAGGAGCACAAATTGTACCATGTTAACGTGATGAAATCTTACCATGATAGGGAGGCCCTTGTGCTGAGTATTTGCAGTGGATGGCAGGAAGACTCTGAGGGGGATCTGGTGACTGATCTCCTCAGTGAGACTCAAACTGACACCTCAGTGGAAGGGGTTAGCAATGCCAATGCAGATGGGCTCTCAAGACAGGGAATGGGGTAAGGTATTCCCAGATAGGCTCAACTCTCTGAAGCAATGTTTCTCAAGGGTCACATGAAAAACTAGCTTGAGTTTTCAGGGAGGGGAGAAATGTGATATAGGGAAATATTGCCAGTCCAGCTATCTGGAATTTTGTAAATAATTCTATGTCACTTGTGAATATTGATATGATTGGCCATTTGGGCAATCTCTTCCATCACTCTCAACTTTCTGATTTGAAATCCTGCATTTGCACTTGTTTCTGTCCTGTAACTTGTCTAGTGCAGATACAGATTCTTAGTTTAGCACTTAAATTTGCTTATTTATGCTTAGCACTTGCTCAGAACTTGTAAGCACTAAATAAGCTACCAATTACCATAGCACTCAATCTTCCTCATTACCTGTTTTTGTACTTACTTTTCTCACTTGCTTAGAGAAAAACAGCTCTTGTAGTCACTTTCCTCACTTATCTAGAGGAAAATAGTTTTTTTATTCAGGCATGTCCAAGGGTCAGCTCCCAGTGTTCTCTCTTGTCTATCTGATGAATCTGGGCATCTTGAGGAAATGTAGAAATTGCCTCATGTACACAGACAACCCTCTCCTCCTACCACCCAACACTACAACCTGTGAGAGATGCACTTATCTAACCAAACTGGAGGTAAAGCTCTCTCCAACCAAGACTGAACTTGACAGTCATGAGGAGAAGGTAAACATTTGCACCACACTACACTCATCACATAGTCTCACTAAATCTACACCACCAAAATCCACACATAGTAACACAAAAACATTCGTGGAGGCTCTCAATAATAATGTCTAAGCAACAGAGACCTCCAAAGCCGAAGTGCAAGCAACCTCCATCCCCCAACACAACCCAAATGACACATAGCCCACAGACTCAGTGTGCCACTCAACCACAGCCAATAAGGCAAAACAACATACCCAACACACTAGTCATAGGTGATGCTATAGTCAGGCACACTGATGTCCCACTCACCAGGCTAAACAAGAAGAAGGTTACTGTCAGCTGCCTGTCGGGTGCCAGGATCTGCCACATAACCTACGCACTCAGGTCACTCCACAACAAGTACAAATATGACTCTGTCATTGTCCATGTTGGTGTGAATGACCTGAGATGAACCTCCCTGGACTACATGAAAAGAGACATGGAAGAGCTATCTGATCTTGTAGCCCAGGCAGGTATGACCCTAGCCCTGAGTAGCATTCTGCCATCACCCAGAATTATATCACAGTACAAGGACAAAATGATTGACTTCAACAATTGGCTAAGCTTCTGGTGTCATTGTAAGGGGCTCCAGTATCTGTCTGCTTGGGATGACATGGTCGACAGACCACGATGCTTTGCCACAGATGGCCTGCACCTGTCGCCCCTGGGATTCCAGATACTGGCTAAGGCTCTTGCTGCCCCTATAGTGCCTTTTTTAGGCAAGGTTCAAATAACATTCACCACCATAACAGGAACAGGCAAGCAAAAACTGAAGGTAATGCTACTCAATGCTAGAAGTCTACATCTCAAAATGCATTCACTCGAGGCACTCCTTAAAATGGAGAACATTGATAGCTGTGCAGTGACTGAGACCTGGTTCAAGGCTCCAGAGAGCACTCCTGCACTACCAGGCTTTTTTAATGTTTTTTTGTATTGTTTTGGAAGAGGCATAATTACTAGCTTTAAAATGAAGACTGTTTTATTGTTTTATGACTTCCAAGATCTTCAAACATCTGAGAGATATGTATTTCTAACAAAGAGATGTTAAATTCTGTTTGTTTCTGTTTTAGCCTGGGAACTGAAGTCAGGTGACAAAAAGTGATGTAATCCAAGCTAACTCAGCAGTAATAGTTGATATTGATTTAAGAACTCTGTCAGAGAGAGACTGTGCATTTTCCATTTTGTCTTGGACCTAGCAAGAGCATCCACTCATCATCATCTGCACTTGCCTTGCTGTAAGTAAGATTTAGGGCATAGTATCTCTCTTAGATATAGATAGAAGTATAATAAAGATTAGTTTACATGTTTTCTGTATTTATTTGAGACTGTCTTGCAATGTTGTTTTAAAATATTTCCTGTGGTTTTGAACTCTGAAGATACTGTGTTGATTGAGTATTCTCTTGTTCTTTTATTATTTATTATTAAATATATTTAAACCTATCTTTGTGGCTGATATTTGTGAGACATATTTAAGCTCTTAAAGTACTTGCATACGTATTTGATGACACTGTACAGGCCACTCCTAAATTGCCTTGCAAGTCTTGGTCAGACTACCATTTGGATAATAGTAACATTACACAGTAGGATTGGACACCCTTTGTAAGGGCCTTATAGTAGCTGATAGGTAGAGGTTGGTGGCAGTGAAAATTACCCTATAGTCTGGGCAGAAGGGGGCATAGCTAGTAAACCTGTGCCAGCCTTACCCAGGTGTGTGTGTGTGTGTGTGTGTGTGTGTGTGTGTGTGTGTGTGTGTGTGTGTGTGTGTGTGTGTGTGTGTGTGTGTGTGTGTGTGTGTGTGTGTGTGTGTGTGTGTGTGTGTGTGTGTGTGTGTGTGTGTGTGAGCTACTTGAGCAGGGACAAGAAACAATGGTTGGACAGAGGGTTCTGGAGGTCTTGGCTTGGCTTGGCCCTTCAGCTGAGATCTTAACCCTATAGCTGCTCCAGTGGGGAGTCTTACTGGGGATCTGGAGAAAAAGGGAGAAACCATCCCCAGACTGACTGTGATCTGTGTGTGCTCTTAAGGGAAATTACACTTTACTGTGTGTGTACTTGTCATCCTCCCAGTGTGTATGTCCCCTAGCTGTTGCCAGTGGTGAGGATTGAGGCTCCTTGATTACCGGGCCAGTGCAGGGGTGTCACAATGATATAGGCATTTTGATTTTGAAGTATGCCAATCTGTTCGTGAAGACACATTTCCTTGTAGATGTTGCAGTGCATGCAGCCACATTTAGGTTGGCAATTCTTTTCTACATGCACAAACAAATTATAATTATTTTTGAATTTTGTACATTGAGTGTAGGTCAATGAATGTTGTTTACTATGCAAAATGTCAGGCTTGTGAATGGTTTTATGCATGGAAGATAAATTGCCCTTTTAAAGACAGAATGTTAGAACACCTTAATGATATACATAAAAGTTGTAGCAAGAACCTTTTAGCAAGGCATGTAAATGACTATGGGATTGATCAAATGTTTAGATTTTTAGTTTTAGAAGCTGTTCATTTAAATTTGTGGGGTGGTGATATAAGGAATAGGACTGAGTGAGTTGAACTTAAATAGATTATGTGTCTAAAAGCTGACAGCTTTCCTGGTTTTAAATGAAGTTTTATCTGTCAAACCTGTACTAAGGAATATAGCTTGAGACACTATCCCCCAGATTCTGCAAGCCCTGCATGGCATGCAGGACTAGTGCAGGAGCTGCAGCAGGAAATATGTCTGCCGTGCAATCCAGGAATAACCTGTAGAGGTGTGCACGAGTGCTCCTGCACTAGTCCTGCACAGACTCAGCCCCTGTATGCAAATTACCCCATTTGCTGGAGAAATCATTGCAAATGAGGTGAATTTGTAATCCAGGAAGCTGGAAACCAACCATGCAGGACTAGTGTGATCTGCAGAAATATACTCCGCCAGTAACAGAGTACATTTCTGCAAATTACAAAATGGAGCAATGACAGCTCCAAATAAAGGGCGGATATCATGTAGAAAGCATGCCAATGGCCAACTATAAGGCCATTGGCATGGAAAACACTTGCAAAAATTTTTAAAAAAATCAACTTTTTTTTTAGCGGCTGTTTAAGTGTAGGGCAGTGGTGTGCAAATGGGATCAGGGGAAAAATAAAAAAAAACATAAAATAAGCATTCTAACCAAAATCACTATTTTTTCCATTATACCCAATGGCAGGCAGAAGACAACATGGCCAGTGAAAAGTGGTTGCTAAAGGGGGAGGCTCAGTGTGGGACATGTAACTATGCATTAGCATGCAATCCTATGCAAATGAGGGGAATGACACTGAATCACAGATTTCCCCTGCATGCTAGTCAGCACCTAACATTGTAAGAGCAGGAATAGCTTGGTGCAAGCCCGGGAGTTAGCTGACATCATAGGGGGGTGTCAGGCATACTGTAAGCAGATTGGAGCCCTGTGGTTTGGGCTTGCTCCTAGCTTAGCAGAGCTAAGCAATGGGGTGTGTCTGAGGCTGCCTAGCACTCTTTGCATAGCCTAAGCAGGTGTGCGTGCCGCGCACTGGGTTTTAAAGGGGGGGGGAGTAAACCAGGAAATAGCAGCTCCGCTCACATCTGAGCACTGTGTTTGTGTGGCGCACCCCCAGGCTTAAACAGGAAGGCAATGGGAAGGGAAACCAGCAGTAGGAAGGTAATCTAGGAGAACTAGCATAGCTGACAGGTGAAATGTATCAGAATCAGCCAATTACACAGGCAACAGACCAGCCCAGCCCAAAGCACTACTATAAACTCTGCAAACACCTTTCCCTCTGTTTTTTCCCATACTCTACACCACTGGTGTATATAAGTGGGGATATTTTAACAAACAAAACAACAAAATGATAGGTGCTGCAATAGCTATCATACAACAACATGTGGAAGAGGCTGAGGGTGATGAGGATGTGAATGCTGTCAACCAACCCAAAGTGAGGAGATGGAGAAGAGTGTACAGACCCAGGGTAACCTACCAGGGGCTACATGAGCTGGAGATAATGGAGTGCTATGGTGCAGCGGTTAATGCTGTCGCCTCACAGCAAGAGGTTCCCCGGTTCGATTCTCGGCCTTGGTGCCTTCTGTGTGGAGTTTGCATGTTCTCCCTGCATTCGCATGGGTTTCCTCCGGGTACTCCGGTTTCCTCCCACATTCTAAAGACATGCTTCTGGAGCATTTCTCCCCGGGCCTCCACTGAAAACAGGATCTGTGGAACCTAGTCGGACTTTCCTGGTCAACAAATGTTAAATAAAATAAAATAAAATAAACTATAGAGTGGACAGGGACCTCTTACAGCAAATTGTTGAGCTGTGCCGGCCATGCCTGACACACAGAACTAACAGAGGGAAAACCCATCCCAGTGGATACCAAGGTATGTGTAGGCCTAAGAATACTAGCTACAGGTACCTTCCAAATACCAACTGGAGATATGATGGGCATCTCACAGGCATCAGCATCCAGGGTACTCCACCAGTTCCTGGATGCCATGTCAGCACATGCCGGTGAGCACGTATTTTTCCCCCAACACCCGTGAGGCTTTGGTCAGCAATATGCAACTGTTCCACCAAATAGCAGAATATCCTGAGGTAGTAGGTGCAATAGACTGCACGCACATACACATCAAAGTACCACCCAGTGAACGGGGTAGGGTCTACATCAACCGCAAGGGCTTCCCCTCCATTAACTGCCAGATTGTGTGTGATACCCAGGGCATAATAATGAATGTGTGTGCTGGCTGCCCTGGAAGCTATCACAATTCCCACATCTGGCATCTGACACAGCTATACCAGAGATTTGCCAGTGGGGACATCCCTTATGTTCACCTAGTGAGGGATGCTGGTTATGCACTGGAGCCATGGCTGATGACACCCATCAGAAATGCACACACACCCAAACAAGAACTCCATAATGAGGCACACGCACAGACCAGAATTATAACAGAGCGTGTGTTTGGGATGCTCAAGTCATGGTTCCAGTGCCTGGATACATCCGGTGGAGCCTTGCAGTACTCACCAGCTACATGTACCCAAATTGTCATTGTATGTGCTATGCTATACAATATGATCCTGTGGAAACAGCTGCAGCAGGAACAGCACGGGGCAGGGCCACACAGCCCCCCCACCATTGCCAAGGCCTGCACAGGCACAGAGTGACTCAGAGGAGGAGGAACAACCTGAGTCTGCCACAGTAGGCAGAAGGAGGTGTGCCTAATGTGCCCTGGCCTTGGCAAAGAGGCAACGCATAGCACATACATTGAGACAGGAGGGACCCAGGGAATGACACCTCTCTCTGACTCGCACATACAGTAAAAGGAATGCCAAACATGACACTACCTGTGCTCAGCCTTGTGTAGGGAATGTACTATGTGCATCCAACATAGGCAGCCCTGCAGCGCCACCCTCACTACTGGCAAACCCACAAGGTAAGTCACTCAACCTACCAATTGCCGAATGGAGTAGCATGTGTTGTTACATGTATCTATGGTATGGATGTGGGCAAGCAAGGGAATTGGGTGGCTCAGTGGTATGCCAGCAGATAGTACACACCTATAGTGGCACCAAGGGACCTGTAACAAATACTGGTGTCACCATAGTAGCCAGTACTACACAGGGCGACAACCCCTACTGCAGTAAATGTGCTGGGCCATATGTGTGTCCTTATGACTCATACATGCCAGTCAAGGAGGTATACATACCCAACAACAGTCTCAGCCAGCAGGACAGGTGTAGACAAACACAAACAAAGGCTGTGGTATGGCCTTTGAATGATGCCTATAGGTAACCTCCCCCAGGCCTACACAGACAGACTATATCAGGTCAGGCAGTGGGATGTTAGTTCTGAAGGGTAGGAAGTCAGAAACTAATATGTAGGTCAATCAAACCTAAAACCTGCAGTACACTGATATGTCTCTAGTCAGCATGATAGGTTAGGATACAGAATGAAATGGAGTACCTGACATACCAGTACAGTCATAGCAAATGTGTACAAGTGTCAGGTGTGCCCCCCCATCCTATGTAGAAATGTAGAAATAGTTAGGTGTGCCCCCCAATCCTGTGTAGAAATGTAGAAACAGTCAGGTGTGCCCCCCCAAACCTGTGTAGAAATGTAGAAACAGTCAGGTGTGTCGCCCATCCTATGTAGAAAAATATTAACAGTTAGGTGTGCCCTCCCCAATCCTGTGTAGAAATGTAGAAACAGTCAGGTGTGCCCCCCCAAACCTGTGTAGAAATGCAGAAACAGTCAGGTGTGCCCCCCACTTCTGTGTATAAATGTAGAAACAGTCAGGTGTGACCCCCATCCTATTTAGAAATGCAGTACAGTCAGATGTGCCCCCAATTCTGTGTAGAAATGTAGAAACAGTCAGATGTACCCCCCAATCCTTTGTAGGAATGTAAAAATAGTCAGGTGTGCCTCCCTCAATTCTGTGTAGAAATGTAGAAACAGTCAGGTGTGTGTCCCCAATCCTATGTAGAAATGTAGTAACAGTCAGGTGTGCCCCCCACTCCTATGCAGACATGTAGAAACGGTCAGGTGCGCCCCTTCCCCCAATCCAGCACAGAAATGTAGTAACAGTCAGGTGTGCCCCCTCCCAACCTCTGTGTAGAAATGTAGAAACAGACAGGTGTGCCCCCTAAATCTATTTAGAAATGTAGTAACGGTCTGGTGTGCCCCCCAATCCAATGTACACACGTCATAACAGTCAGGTGTGCCCTCCCACAACCCTATGTAGAAACATAGTAACACGTATGTGTAGGTATAATACCAGTGGAGCACAGATGCCCAGTGGTGGCCAAGGTAGCAGGATAGATTGTAGCATTTGCACAATATGCAGGTATGTGTGTGTTAGGTTGGTGTGTTTCATATTGTGTGAGAGTGGTCAGTATGTATGCATGTTGAGGTATGACCTGGTGGCCATTGCCCACTACGTCTGATGATAGGGCCAAGTCCTCACAACTGCAGTGCCTAAGACAATTCCCACCAGTAAACACATGCTAGCAGTAAGCCATTGTAAATGTATGGTGGTAATATGTGTCACCATCTGAAAGATTGACATGGCATGGCTGTTGGGCTAGATATACAAGCAGTACACAGGGGAAAGTACCCCAGACATGCAGTATATATTGTGTAACTGTGAAATGGACACACCCTTGGAATTGTACAAACAGGTATGCATCACATTATCTGGATCTGTAGTAGGGGATACCAGTGTTGTCTGCCCGAACACTTGCAGATCACAAAGGAGGTAGGAAACAGCTGATGTACCTGCACATGCTAGCATAACTGGAATGCCCCATGCATATCTGTGTGTCAGATGCAATTAGTATCCATAGCACACATGCACCCAGCTCACCCAAACAGCACCCATAGGTACCTCTCTGGTCGTATCCCTGCTGTGGGGAATGGGTACAATATGACCCCACCTGTATATGGCAATAGCAAAAGAATGCAGCATGCAGTGCAGGTGTCCCATGCAGGTGTGGCCCTAGCCATAGGTAGCACCCTGCCAGCATCCACACCACCTGATCAAGACTTATAGAAGGTATTGGCATGAATACCTAGCACACCTACCTGGTCACCCCAGGAGAATATACTGTATGGCGGTCTGAGACTGTAGGACTGACAGAATGTAACGGCCTGCCACATCTGGCCCGCATCAACACCAAATGGCCTACAGGCCTCTGCCAAAGGCCTGTGTCTCACACGAACTGCCAATGCATGTTATGTCATGGACACTCAAATAACAATATAACACACTCCACATAAGCCATATGCAAGGCCATGTGGACAAACCACAGTAACATGTCCACCATGTCCCACTGCATGAACTGTGGACCAACACCAAAACACAGCTGTGATGGTGTGATAACCTTAGGGAAAGTATCAGAGAATGTATGCATAATGTATGGAAGAGGATAGAATAACAGAGGGGGGGTGGGAGCATGGGCAGCATGGAATGTGCAAAGTCCGACACAAAGCTGTGTGCACTCACTATCCCTGGCTGCAAACACATAAATGGGTGGTTGCTCATACACCACAATAGGGGTAATGTCCTGACTCATGGCACCTGCCTCTGGGTAACCTGTGCAAATCTGTAGAGCTGAGAAGTATTGCCACAGCAAAATAAGGCCATACTGTCATGTCGCTGGATGTACAAGTATGGGATCCTCTTGCCAGCACTGTACCAAGGTGCTGAACCGGATACACAGACCCAGCATCAAGTGTCTGCAGCTACCCCTCCAGAATGGCATAACTTACCATGAATATATAGGCATCTTCCCACAATACCGGATACAGCTGCAGTCACCCTTGTCCCCCAAGACATCACTGTGAGCAAGAATGTCCACCTGACAGTACACAAGGACAGAAAACATCACAGTGTATAACAGTACAAGTCTCTGTCTGTGTATGGAGCACTGGTTTTAGGCTACTCATGCTCACTACAGTTCAAATGTCCTACTTTGGCAAGGCTGCTGATGTCATTCACTGTGAAATATACCTTTGGGGAAGGAATACTCCTGTAATTCCCATGGCACATCCTATAACAGCTTAATGCTGTAGTGTGATGTAGGGGTTCTATTCCCACACATTGCAGGTGTGGATGTTTGTGTGTGTGTTTCTATGTCTGTGTAGGGAGCAATGCTTTTTAGGCTAGTCACACTCACTACAATTCAAATTCCCTAATTTGGTAAGCCTGCTGATGTCATTCACTGTGAAATACACCTTTGGGGAAAGAGCACTCCAGTAATCCATGTGGCATGTCCTATAACAGCGTAATGCTGTAGTGTGATATAAAACCATGTTAGGGGTTTTATTCCCACACATGGCGAGTGTGGATGTTTGTGTGTGTGTTTCTATGTTTGTGTAGGGAGCAATGCTTTTTAGGCTAGTCACACTCACTACAATTCAAATGCCCTACTTTGGCAAGCCTGCTGATGTCATTCACTGTGAAATACACCTTTGGGAAAAAAGTACTCCAGTAATCTCCATGGCACATTCTATAACTGCGTAGTGCTGTAGTGTAATATATTAGTTAGGTAGGAGTTCTAATCCCAGACATGGCAGGTGTGTGTTTCTGTCTGTGTTTGTCATTCGTATCCTGTGTGGAGGTGGCTGTGAGTGTGTAACAACTGGACTCATTGTGGAGTGGGTTTTGCAAATTTCTTATATGGTGGCCCTAGTATATGTCGCAATGTCCACTTTACAGGCATAACAGATGTGAAATAGATGAGAGGCTGGGGTGCAAATACATACCCCTACATGTGACATCAAGGCCTGGCGAACAAAGTTAGCAACCCTTGTATTACCCAGAGAACACTCTCAACCTATGTCTCATACACACACACTTGCCTAGGCAACAGCCACTATGTTGGTAGTACCCTACATATTGCCCACTGATAGTAACCATGGTATGAATGTAGTGGGCTACAGAGGGCATGGCACCCTGTCCATCAGTCCAATAGGCATGTATATGCAGAGAGTGCACCTTCCCTATGTTCCCCACTGGACACCTGCAACACCTGTGGTGCCATCAAATGTGACCCACAAAGGACATACTATGCCTTAAATGCATGCCCTGTATGGACAGATGCCACTGACACCAGGGAATACATGTATCAAGCTATCAATGTAGGTGCAGGGTCAACCTGCTGTCCATTATCAGTTCCCACCACGTGAGGCCAGGAATGGCACATCTGATGATAACAATCTGTGTACACAACATGAGCCTGACACCCCAGGTACAGTTACATATGTCACTGTACATGCATGTGGGATGTGTGCACATCCCAGACACCATCCATGTCATGGACTAAGGAACACATACATGGCAAGCAATGCACAGCAATGGCCACACACAATAGTTACCCAGGTAACTGGATGGTGGATACAATACCCACCTGAGTGGGCCAATCTAGACACTACACCCCTGAGCCACACTGCAGACCATTGTCATGTGGCCTGAAGCCAAGGTATACTGATCACCTAGCCTTATATAGCCATTTGGCACAGTCGACCACTACACACCCGTGAAGCAATGCACCCATGCATGTCAGTACTGACACCCTGTGTCTGTGTGTGATGTATGATGCCTATGACCACATTCACACTTACCACAACTCCCATTGGCATACTGAAGCATGCTGTCTGATGTCAGACACCTCCACATACCCTTTCCCCATATAACCTGCGGATAACCCCTATGGTGCATGTGATAACTTAACAGTATTGTATTGTGGCAATCTAACTAGGGAGGAGTTGTATTCCTGCCCCTGCCAAGTGTGTCAATGTGTGTGGGTTCCTGAGAGAGTGTGGATGTGTTGACGCTGACTCCTGTTCATGTGGACAGGCACGTGTACTACACCTACCGTATAGCTACCATATCACTGTTGCAGATGTCACTCACCATCATATATACATTTGGAGAGCTCCTCAATACGTAACCTATGTGGCGCATCCAATAACTGCATAGACATGTGATAGCAATACATAGTCAGTCAGGGGTTTGGTACCCTGTACTGGTAGGTGTGTGACACAAACATGCTTAAGTTTTACTCTCCCACCCCTCCCTGCCCTATCTTTGCCTCTGTCTGCCTCTCTCACTCCCTCTCTGGTGGATGTGGAGATTTACACCTGCTTTGCTTATGTAGCAGCATGTGTATTGTCAGTGATGCTCATGATCAGCTGATAGCCTCTGCACAAATTGTAGCCCTCCCCTAGCTGATTGCATGTGGAACAGCTGTGGTAACATTCCCATAGCCAATTGCATGGAAACACACTCTAGTATCTAGGAACATCATGTTGGTGTTGGGCATTTTCATTCACTGTGAGCAGGACCTAGTTCTGTTGTTTGGCAAACAGAATCACAGATGGATTGGGGATTTACCTCTAACAACGTACACTGTGGAAACATGCCAACACACAGGAGGGGGATGTGCCTGACATGGCTACAGAATGTAAGTGCTGCTATACTGCAGTTGGAGTAATGTTGGTTTAACAGGGTGTATGTGGATATGGCTGTCCTACATGTTTTAATACCTGTCATTTCAATGCTATGTTTATTAGGAAGCCCCCATCTGTAGGATCATCTGCAGACTGGGCAGTGTGTGGTGCCTTTTGTTTCTTGTGTTACCCACAGAGCACCTATCTGTGAACTGCAGAAGCATAGTTTGAGGATTGCAGCCAGTACATATATCCCTCATAGGACATATGTTGCAACAAACCCTGTTACAACAGTAAATGTATGAGGTTAGCACAGCAACATGTCAATATTGGCCCTGTGTTTGTGCCTCCAGTCACAACTCTGTCAACCTTTGTACATATGTCATGCAGTAAGAGGTGCATATGTTCTGTACACCATATTTATTGACATCCTGTCTGGTTACAAGCCAGTGAGATATCAGACTGCTAAACATGTTATGTATAGTAGGGGTTATATTTGAGGACATAACCTGGGCATTCTGTGGTTGTGTGTACAGTACTGAGGTCTGTGTACTTATGGTGATTGTCGACAGTGTGTGTATTGTGAATATGTACCTTGGCCTGTGTGCAGACTGTGGTAGACATCATTGTTCTTGGTCCTGTTCTATCTGATGTTACATGCTGCTCCACTGTATGTTACCCTATCGGCTTATATGTTTGTAGGGCCAAACACACACATGTCCCCATACCACAGACAGGCATCGGACCACACTGTGTAGTGGCCCAGTATATGTAGGGTTAGTGTGTGAATGGCACATATGAGGATGGTGTTGATCAGATAGCCCATATGCTGTAATATTACGCTAGCTTACCATATGTGGCTATGGCTGTGTTCACATTGGTTGTGGTTATGCACTTTCACACAGGTGTCTGTTACTTTGTGCTGTGACATGCCTGTAGAGCTTGCTATATATGCAGGTACATGTGTATTCCCCCATAGGAAATGTAGGCCAGTGTTGTGGCAGTCTGCCTGTAGCCTGCACAGTGCTTTGTTACATGCCTAGCAGCTTAGTGTACTTACCCATTGAGATGTTATGTCCAGATACTTTCCAGATATACTATCGTGTATGTCAGACAAAGCAGTGGGATGCTGTACAGATGTATGTCACTAACTAGTGGGTAGTATGTGGCCATGGCACCACTGTACCAGCAGTTATTATGTGTCAAGACAGACAGGGGTGTGTGAATGCATAACCTATGGGGGCAAATTTATACCACTATTTAGGTTCATAGGTTCATAGGTAGGTACTAGGCTATCTGCCCGAGGGCATTTATAAGCCTAGCCAGAGTGTGTCAGCTTTCGCCGCCCCACTGATAAATTAACTGAGCCTCTGTCAAGAAGAGCCAATGAAGTGATCCCAGGGGTGTAATTTCTGTTACCCATCCACTCATCAAGGTTTCTCTTGAAGAGTGTTAGTGAGGGGTTCTGCCTAATGTAGTTAGGAGTTTTGTTCCAAAGCATGGGGAGTCTCTGTGACAGGAATCTATCCCTCCAGCATGTTCTATTTATTGTTGTGGCGAGGTTTAGCTCAACAGTGAGTGGCTCACAGTGACTTGGATTTTTTTAGGTGTAGCGTGTCATAGGTTCATAGGTTCATACTAGGCTACCTGCCCTAGGGCATTTATAAGCCTAGCCAGAGAGTGTTTGGCTTTCGCCACCCATTTTAAATTAATTTTGCTATGCCCTTTTTTGAGGTTAGTATACTGTGCCTCTGTCTAACAGTGACACAGAAGTGATACCCAGGGTAAACCTACGATCTCTCATCCACTCATCAAGACTCCTCTTAAAGAGAGTCAATGAGGGACTCTGCCTAACCTGGACTGGGATTTTATTCCAGAGTGAAGGAAGCCTCTGGGTTATGAATCTGTCCCTCCAGCATGTCCTATTTATTTCAGTGCTGAGGTTCAAGTCTCTCGAGCGCGTAGCTCGATGGGATTTGGATTTTCTGAGGTGCAGCATGTCCATTAATTTCGGGTTGGACATGGCTTTATACGTCAGGTACAGATTGCCTCTGAGCAGGTGGTATGCCACTGAGTAGAGCTGGAGTTTCTTTAACCGGGCAGCATATGGCATCTGTTTGAGCCCTTTGATCCTCTTGGTGATGTACCTTTGGGGTCTTTCCAGTTGCTGCAGGTGTCTGGTAAGGTACATCCCAAAAGGGGCATTGTACTCAATTATGTGCCTGATGAGGGATGAGTAAAGAGGCATGATGACCTCCCCTGATCTAGATGTGAATCCCTTCATGATTAGGTGGGCTATATAAAATGTTTTTCTAACCACTTTGGCCACGTGGTTGTCAAATGAGAGATTGCTATCAACTTGGGTCCCCAGGTCCCTAATTACTTCTTCCGTACTTAATGGATTACCACCTATGTGGTAATTTGTGGGCACTTTGTTTTTGCCAAAGGGGATGACTACACACTTTTTGGCGTTTAGCTTGAGGCCATGGCTCTGGCGCCAGTTGTCTGTTTCTATGAGCCCCTTTTGGAGGATGCTTGTGTCGGCTGGAGAGTCGATTATGGTGCCCAGTTTGCAGTCATCTGCAAACTTGATCAGCCACAGTCCTTCCATGTTGGTCTGTACCTCCGAGAAATATATACCGAACAACAGAGGTCCCAGGACTGAGCCTTGTGGGACACCACTTGTAACTGGTTTGAAGTCTGACATGGCTCCAGCAATTCTAACCATGTGGGTTTTGTCCTTGAGCCAGTTTGCAACCCATCTAGTGACATAGGGGGTTATATTTAAGCTGGTGAGCTTATCTATAATGCCCGAGTGGGGTATTGTATCAAAGGCTTTTGCGAGGTCCAGGTAGGCTGTGTGGACCACCTTCCCCTCGTCAATGGCCTTGGTGACTGTTTCAAAGAAATCGAACAGGTTTAAGAGGCAGGATCTGCCCTTAACAAAGCCGAACTGGGTAGGATCCAGTGTCTGTAGGTCCCCAATACCTTTATTTATGAGGTCCATGATGATCCTTTTCATAGCTTTGCAGACCAAGCTAGTCAGGCTTAAGGGGCGATAGTTTCCAGGATCCGTTGAGGCACCACCTTTGTGGAGAGGGACTACTGTTGCTGTACGCCACTCTTTGGGTACATATCCTGTAGTAAGGCTGAGATTGAACAGTAGTTTTATGTTTGGGTTTAGCTCTTCTTGGAGTTCATGTAGAACACAGCCCGGGACACCATCTGGTCCCATTGATGCTGTGTTTTTTGCTTTGGAGAGGACGGCTCTTACCTGAGCATCTGAGATGTCAGGGGGGCAGCACTCTGCTGGGCTAGATATTTGCCCTTTTGGTGGGAGTTTGCTGAACCTGTCAACTAGGATGTTGGCAATGTCTGTAGGTTCGGTGTATTTTTTGTCATTTTGGACTAATACTGAGCATATCTGGGAATTCCCACCCAGGTTCCTAACATAACTAAAGAAAGCCTTGTGATTATCCTTAGTGTCCTGTGCAATTTTTCTCTAAGCTGGCCTTAGACGATTTTATGAGTGCCTGTAGTTTTTTGCTAATACTGATCAGAGATGCCTTCCCTTTTTGGGATTTTGCTCTATCATGTAGTAGCTTCCTCCTTCTGTTGTATAGTTTGTTTATGGCTGGGGTCCACCAGACAGGACGTCTGCCTTTGGAGGATTGGGTCTTGGTTTTAATTGGGATTGCATGATCCATGCATTCCTGAAGGTGTTCATAGAATGCGTTTATAAAGGATTCTGCAGTCTGGGCCGTGTCCATCAATTCTGAGTTGGACATGGCTTTGTAAGTCAGGCAGAGATCACCTCTGAGTAAGCGATATGCCACTGAGTACAGCCGGAGCTTTTCCAGTTGGACTGCATAGGACATATGTTTAAGGCCAGTAATCCTCTTGGTGAAGTACTTTTGTGTTCTTTCCAGCTGTTGGAAGTGTCTTGTGAGATACATCCGAAATGGGGCATTGTACTCTATGATGGGTCTGATGACTGACGAGTAGAGTGGCACTATAACCTCTTTATTTCTAGATGTGAACCCTTTAGTAATTAGATGGGCTACATAGAAGGATTTCCTAACTACTTTGGCAATATGATTGTCAAAGGAGAGATTACTATCTACTTGGGTCCCCAGATCTCTTATTACCTCATCTGTATTAAGGGGGCTGACACCTATGTGGTAATTCATGGCTATTTTGTTTTTCCCAAACAGGATGACTATGCATTTTTTGGCATTTAGCTTGAGACCATGACTTTGACACCAGGTGTTCATCTCAGTAAGGCCCTTTTGGAGAATGTCCATGTCAGCTAGAGAGTCAATTATGGATCCCAGTTTGCAGTCATTGGTGAACTTGGTTAGCCATAGTCCTCCTGTGTTTGCCTGTACTTCTGGAAGTATATGCCAAACAGTAGGGGTCCCAGGACCGAGCCTTGTGGGACAACACTTGTGATTGGTTTAAAGTCGGACCTGGAGCCCACTGTTCTTACCGTGCGAGTTCTGTCTGTAAGCCAGTTGGCAACCCATCTCATGACGTAGGGGGTTTATGTTCAGACTGGTGAGTTTTTCTATAATTCCTGAGTGGTGAATGGTGTCAAAAGCCATGGTGAGGTCAAGGTAAGCTGTGTGAACCACCTTCCCCTCATCTATGGCCTTGGTGACTGTCTCAAAGAAGTCAACCAGGTTTAGTAGGCATGATCTGCCCTTAACAAAGCTGAACTGGGTCAGGTCAAGTGTTTGGAGGTTCCCAATGTCTTTGTTAATGAGTTCCATGATGATGTGCTCCATAGCCTTGCAGACCAGGCTAGTCAGGCTTATGGGGTGTTAGTTACCAGGGTCAGTTGTGGCCCCTCCTTTGTGGAGCGGAATGACCATTGCTGTGCACCATTCTATGGGCACGTAGCCTGTGGAGACACTGAAGTTGAACAGTGTGTTTAGATGGGGGTTAGTTTATTCTGTAGTTCATGAAAGACGCAGCCTGGGACACCATCTGGCCCCATTGATGCTGTGCTTTTGGCTTTTGAAAGGGCTGTTTTCACCTGTGCGTCTGTGATTTCTGGGACACTACACTTTTCTGGTATTGTTGTGGGCCCTTTTGAGGGTGAGAGGGGGGTGAAGTTTGCACTGAATCTATCTGCCAGGATGTTGGCAATATCAGTAGGTTAAGTATATTTTGTGCTATTTTGCACTAGCTCAGAGCATATCTGCGAGTTGCCACTTAGATTCTTGACATAGCTAAAGAAGGCTTTGCGGTTATCTTTCGAATCCTTGGCTATTTTTCTTTCGAAGTTATCCTTGGATGATTTTATGAGGGACCTTAGTTTCTTACTGATACTGATTAGGGATGTGTTTCCTTTTTGGGATTTGCTTTTTTTCTGAACTAGTTTCCTCCTACTGTTGTATAGCCTGTTTATGGCAGAGGTCCACCAGACTGGTTTCCTTCTCTTAGGGGAGTGAGTCTTGGTTTTGCTACGGATGATACAATCCATGCATCCTTGTAGGTGCTCATAGAGTGCATTTGTAAAGGATTCTGCATCTTGGATTCTGTTATCCTTTAGCGTGGGGGCTGTGAAACTTACCACCTCTGTCTTAAGTAAGGTGAAGTTTGCTATAGAAAAGTTTTTCACTGTGGTTTCCTTGGTTGAGGGTGGTGGTGTGGTGTGGACATCCAAAGTGATTAGTGATCTAACCAGTGACGGATTGACCTCTGGTGCGGAACACCTGTTGCCCATGTTGGAGATGACCAGGTCCAATATGTTTTCACCTCTGGTAGGGGAGTTTACCTCCCCGGGCCTCTACTGTAAACGGATATGTATCCAGCTAGACTAGCCCGGTCAACAAATGTAAAATAAATAAATAAATAAATAAATTTGAGTTGATAAATTCCAGGAAGCGCTGGACCTGGGATTTTGTACTTGAGTAGTTTTCCCAGTTAATGGTAGGGTAATTGAAATCACCCAATATCAGGGTGTTCAACAGAACCTTCATGTTTCCAGTGTCTCCAGAAAGGCGGAGTGGTGGTCCTGGGTCATGGTGGGTGATCTGTAGCAAGCCACAATTTGCATTGCAGATTTGCCCGATGTTAGTTGCACATGGATGATCTCAGAGGTATTATGCTGCGCCACTAACCTGGAGATGTAGGTATCCTTGATGAATATGGATACACCCCTCCTTTTGTGTTTTGGTCCATGTTCTGTGGTCAAAATGTGTGGTATGAGTTGTAGCCTGGTAGTGCTGGGGTGCTCTGTGGAGCCTTGAATCAGGTTTCAGTTACTGCACAGATGTTGATGTTCTCCAGATTTAAACTCCTGGGGTTGAGTAGCATAACCCTCATTTTTTTATTTGTGCTGTTTAAGGAGGTGGGTTTGACTTTTGAGCCTTGCCTAAAAAAGGCACTATGGGGGCAACAAGAGCCTTGGCCAGTATTCGAAAGCCTAGGGGTGAAAGGTGCAAGCCATCTCTTGTGAAGCAATGAGGCTTGTCGAGCATGTCGTCCCAGGCTGACAGACACTGGATCCCCTTTGAATGGCACCAGAAGCTTAGCCAATTGTTGAAATTGATCATTTTTTCTTTATACTGCAGTATCATTCTTGGTGAGGGCAGGATGCTGCTCAGGGTCAGGGTCATACCCTCCTGGGCTACATGATCAGAGAGCTCTTCCGTGTCTCTTTTCATGTAGTCCAGGGAGGTACGTCTCAGGTCATTCACACCAACATCAACATCAACATGAATTTACGTGATATACCCATATACATGGCTGTTAACATCCACATTGTCAGGCTTGGTCCACATGTCTTACACTAAGGGGTTCTATGTATACCACTGGACTGACCAGAGTGTGTCAGACTGTCCACATATATTGGCCATATCTCTGCTGTAGTCCACAGGATCATTACTGTGCTACCAGTGGTACTGTACTATGATGTCCTTAGGATGTCTGTCAGTAGCCAATGGTGCACATGTTAAAAGCAAATGTGACCTCCCACTCACATGTCTGTGAAGACAATCCCTATTACAGAAGCAATAGTCTACAAATATACCTGCAATACATACCTGACATCCCCTTGCACTAAGAGGTTGGGACTATTGGGCCTGAGGTAGGGCTCCACTCCATGTTCAGGACATATGGTGAACATATATGTGTATATAATTATCCATATATCTACATAGATACATACACATATACATATCAACATACATAGATGTATATGTATATGTATATATATATATATATATATATATATATATATATATATATATATATACATATTTACAGTCAGATATATACATATACAGAGAAATATATGTCTACACATATACAGATAGAGATACATATGCACATATACGTATGGATATCTACATATGTATTGACAGTAATAGGTGTATCAGAAGAGATATTTATGCACATATAGATATCTACATATATATCCACATAAATAGGCATATATGTACACATAGGATGTGCATACATATATATCTTTTTATATGTATATATGTATATATATATATATATATATATATATATATATATATATATATATATATATATATACACACATACATACGAAGAGATGGACATATGGCCATATATATGTTGCACTATACAGATGTGTATACAGACATATGTATAAGTATACATGTGTATGTACATGTAGACATATATCGACCTATTATATGTATATATCCATATTCCTGTCATGTGTAAACCTCACGGTTGTGTATACCCTCCCAGATGTATCTCACCATATGTATCTGCTATGTGCAAGTTATTTATCAAACAACATATGTGATGCAATAGTCATATTAATAACAAGTACTACACAATTGTGGAAGTAAAAGAAATTGTTCAATACTACTCAATATTTGTATTGACAGCTATACTTGTAAAACACCTGCTGTCTTCGCAGTGGTCATGGCTTAGTGGTTAAGGGTTGTGACTATAGTGTACAGGGTCCTGGGTAAAAGAACTGCAAGGGTTGTTCATTTTGTTGCTGGGCAGAACAAGGGCTGTTGGATACAGAGTGATTAAGGTACTTTTAAGCAGTTGTAAGCGGGTTTGCACAGGTTTGAGTGGTGGTAAGCACTGCTAACTTCCAGTTACATTTTCTTATACTTAGCTTCTGAATTGCTTAACCTGGGTAAGCATTACTTACCCTTGCGCAAACAGGCTTAAACTCGTTTACTGCTGCTTAAACGTGCTTACTCCTGCTTACCACCATGCTAATTTCTTTAAAAGAAAAGAAAAAAGGTCGATAGGAAAGTGGTGAAAAAGGGACACAAAGAGGGAAAGACAATAGGGAAAATAGCTAGGGATGTGCAAGAGGGTGTAAAGAAGGTCCATAGTTCCCCATTTCTTTTACAGCAACAGCTGTGCATATACACTGACTTTGGAGGTAGATTTGGACACTTAAACCCCTGAGAGAAGGGTGAGGACAACATTAATATGTTGTGATGCCAAGTAGACCAGATTACATGTGTCCAGTGGACACATGTGTGAAATGGATAGCTATTTATGAGGCAATATTTTTGGGGGGGAACAGATTGCCCCTTTTTCAGGTAAGAGTGGGATGTTGGGGAAGGATAGTAGGTATATTACGGGAGCTAGGTTGGTTAGGTTAGCAGACAAGACAAACAAGACCCATACAGGGGTGGTGTATGACACATGTGAGGGGTAAACACCTTGATGGGGAGGGGTGTTGGGTAATCGGAAGCCCATGAGCCCCCTAGTGGAAACAGTGGGACTGAGATCCCCACCCATGGTCAGTCACCACTGCACCTTCATGACCCAGAAGGTGGCTGTGCTGAGGGCTGAGTTGGAGAGCCAGGCTGACCCTCTAGTCATGACACACAGCCCTTGAGCTGGCATAGAAGATCTCCGAACTGCTGATTGAGCTCTCTGCGCATCACGACCCAGACCTGGCGATGGGTGACAGCTTCCTATCTGTGCCCGCTCCCGGGGGTGAGCCCCATTCTCTGAGGTGGTTCCACCTGAAGTTGGTGCAGGACCAATGGATGAGGAGGTCCCAGGTTGGGCCCCAGACATGCTGCTGCCCGGTGCCACGGCCAGCTGAAGTGGCACAGGTGGGTCCGCTGGGACCCACATTCCCATATGTCCTAAGGTGTTTATGGTGTATCAACATATGTGGGTTAGTAACAGTCAACACATTCCAGGGTTAGGTATAACAGCATGCATAACTATTTCCATTGACCCAGACACCAGATACGGAACAATTGCATAGCAAATGGAACACATGCATATATGGGACTACAGTGGTAATAACAACAGCATGCAAGTACATTGATGGCACCATGCCACCAATGTTGGAGTATTTCAACATAGCACATGCATGGAAACAAATTTAAATAATTATCAACTAATAGGGCATATGTCCCAACAGAACAGTGAAGTCATCACATAACAGTTGAGGTGGGTATTTAGTTTATTGTTGGAGATATGGTGGGGGGGAGAAAGATGTCAATTAACAACTGGTATATTCCTGTAGATCACACTTTCCTGGTCAGTGCTGTTATCTGTACCTTACAAGTATTACTACACTACCCTATTGCCTTAGTTTGGACAGTGATATGGCTGTTGTCATCTTTATACATGAACTGGTTTTATCTGCAGTATACACCTCTTACCTGGTATACCTGTGGGAGAAATGTTTAACACTAACTAACTGTTTCTACACATACTCCCAGATTACAGGTTGATGTTGTGCACATAGCTGTCCATCTCTTTCTGCACAGACTCTGGCCATGTCTTGACCACATGCAGGTGAACTGGGACATATCTAGACTATTGCTCTCTTCAACCTTTAGTGACTTACAACCCTATTATACAGGCTTTCCTACACAGTTATATTATGTAGCACAGTGTGGGTGACAGTGATCAGTGATACCTTATTATTCAGAGCAACTGCAACACTCACAATTCCATACAATACCAGAGTAAACAGTACCAGTACAGTGTATCAAGCTTTTTATTTCTTGGCAAAGTATTCATATCCAACATACCTGTGAGAGCAATGTTTGTTATCACTACCTGAATGTTGCCACACAAAGTACCAGATTACACATTAGTATTATGCACATACATCTCACTCTGTTACTGTACACACTCTGGCCACAGCTTGACAACATGGGGGTGTAGATAAGACATACTTGGCTTATTACTCTCATAACAGTGTCGGGAGTTGCTAGAGTGACACATTTGTTCTCATAGATGTGTGACAATCAGTTGTATTCCCTGTTTGCTGCCTAAACATCTGGGACCATCCCACTGACTTCCCAGGGGGGCAGGGTGAGAGGCAGCAGATATGGGCCCATATACTGGACATTATGGTCTTATCTGTACAGTTGTGGGGTATGATTCTGTATGTAACCTACTTCCACTCCCAGGATTCAGACCATAGCTGTGTCTGATAAAACTAAAGCACTGTCCATCACAGTTGTGTGTGCTATATAGGTATTGCTGTATATCTCCTATTTGCTTTCTGTCTTATACTTCTCCTGTGGTTTTACATTCTGACCTTGTGTTACAACACTCTTATACAGGATTTCCTAGACAGTTATATTTTGTAGGACAGTGTGAGCGACAGTGATGAGTAATATCTTATTATTCAGAGCATCTGTATCAGTCACAATGCCATACAATTCCAGAGTAAACAGTACCAGTACAGGGTATCATTCTTTTATTTCTGGGCACAGTCTTTGTATCTGACAAACCTGTGGGAGCAATGTTTGTTAGCACTACCTGAATGTTGCCACACACAGTACCGGAATCCACATTACTATTATGCACATACATCTCACTCTGTTACTGTACACACTCTGGTCACAGTTTGACAACATGGGGGTGTAAATGGGACAAACATGACTTCTTTATTTTTATTTTATTTTATTTTATTTTATTTTATTTTACATTTGTTGACCGGGCTAGTCCAGCTGGATTAATGTCCATTTTCAGTGGAGGCCCGGGGAGAAAAGCTCCAGAGGATAAAAACAGTTATTGGAAATACATAAAAAGACAAAGTACAAATGTATTATACAAAGGGAAAAAATGTAAGTACAAATATTAAAGATCTTAACTAATCAGAATCATTCTAGGTCAGAAAGAAGTGAGGCCATAGGTTAGCAACTAGCAAAACAATATAATAAGGTATCAAATCATAAACACAAACAATTCCTGTGGGTTTTTTTTTTTTTTTTTTTTTTTTCTAGTGAGTTAAGTAATATTTACAATAAAGGGATAATATCTCAGTTGAAGTAGAAGATGGAATACAAGTGGATGAAAAAAAGTTTATAACAAACATAAGGGTGTCTACAGGCTAGTCTGGGTTGGTACAAGAGCAAAGCCAGAATTTATTAAGATGTATTGAAAGTTGTTTCTTAAATAGTGGGAGAGTAGGCAAAGAGGACAAACCAGATGGAAGACTATTCCATATTTTACCTACTGAGTTAGAGAAAAGGCAATTGCCTGCAGAATTCATAATTTTGGTAATATTAACAAGAGATTTATCAGAGGAGCGTAGTTGTTTCAGGTTGATATAAGGAGTCAGGAGGTTAGAAAGAGCTGGTGTTTTAGAAGGTTGGTATAGAATTTTGTGTGCTATTAAGAGTTGTTGAAAAATGAGCTTGTTAGGGAGTTCCAGCCAGTGTAGTTGTTTTAGGTTTATACAGTGGTGAGCTCTAAATTGGGAGGTGGTGGCAAAGCGGGCAATATTGTGGTAAGATGTAGTAAGTTTCTTAAGGTTACTTTTAGATAGATTAATGTAAATAGAGGAAGCATACAAAAGGGTAGAGATAAGGTGTGTTTGGGCTAAGGTTATCCTAGATTCAGGTGTGAGGAAGGGCTTTATTCTGTATAGGGATCCAATCTTTTTATTAACAGCTTTTATTGAGGTGTTGATGTGGTAATCATAGTTGAGATTATTATCGATAATAACACCAAGAAGTTTAGTTGAGGAGTCAGGAGAGATTATGGTGTTGTCAGTTGAAGTAATACAGAAGTTTATCAAAGTAGATTTACGGGTAGGTGAGAAGAGTAATAATTTCGTTTTCTTGGGGTTAAGGAGTAGGCAGCGATTGGAGAACCACTGTTCAACAGTTGAGAAGGCAGATTGTGTTTGAAACTGGAGTTCAGTTTGAGAAGAGGCAGTGCAGATTATAGTGGAGTCATCTGCATATTGTATGCAGGTAGTATTGGGTAGTGATGATTGAAGGTCATTAATAAAGATAGAAAATAGAAGTGGGCCTAGGATAGACCCTTGAGGTACTCCTAAAGAGATAGGAAGGAGAGTAAAGAGAGAATTTTTCCAGAGTACAGCTTGCTGACGATTTACAAGATAGGAAGAGAACCAGGTAAGGGAAGAAGGCTCCAGGGCCAGAGATTTTAATGTGTGCAAGAGAAGTGTGTGATTAACCATGTCAAAGGCTTTTGAAAGGTCTATGAAAAGTGAAGATGTAAGTTTATTGTTGTTACAGTTTAAGTTAATAGTGTAGGTGAAGGAGAGAAGGGCTGTAGTAGTACTGTGATCAGGTCTAAAACCATGTTGAGTGTCAGCTAGAAGGCTATTCTTGAGGAGGTGGTTGAGCAGTTGTTTATGTATGCATTTTTCTGTGATTTTAGCTAAGGGGGATAAAAGTGCTATGGGACGATAGTTGGAGAAGTCATAAGATTTGCCTCCTTTATGGAGGGGTATGATATGTGATATCTTCCAGATTGTTGGGAAAATACCTTCTTTTATTGATCTGTTTATCAAGATAGAGACAGGGTAAGCAATGGCTTTTGCTGCTAGTTGCAGGAATTCAGCAGGAAGTTTGTCTGCAGAAGGGGTGGTAGGTTTGAGTTTTTGGATGAGAAATTGTATATAAGAGGTAGAAACAGGTTGTAGGTGAAGGGGAGGAATGGTATTTATTAAGGTATTTGGAGGTAGTTGAGAAGTATCAGGAGATAGTTGGTTGGCTAGAGTTTGTATAGAATTGGTGAAGAAAGAATTAAAGTTATTGGCTGTTAGTGTGGTATTATCAGGGTCAGAATCCTAAGGGTTTGGTGTAATTATTTGGCCTGGGGTCAGGAGACTATTGATACTGGACCAGAATTTTTTAGGTTCCTTTTTGGTGGTTTTTTGAAGTTGAAAGTAATAGTTCTTTTTGTCTGTTAGGATGGCTTTTTTAGTACTATTTCTAAGCTCTCTAAACCTTTGGTGGTCTATTTGACTTTTGGTGGAACGCCACTTGTGCCAAGATTTATTTCTGAGGGTGATTTTATGCTTTGTATTTGAGGTTAGCCAGGGAGCAATTTTAGTTTTAGTTCTAATGGTTCGACTTGGGGCGTGTTGATTAAGTATTGTTAGGAATGTTGAGTTGAAGTGTTCCACAGCTTTGTTGAGTGGGAGATGTTTTAGAGGGGCCCAATGACATTGGAATAGTTCAGCTTGAAACTGATCAGGGTTAAAATTTTTTTTTGAAAGAAGAGTTCTAAAAGTTGTGGGTAAGGTTAGGTTTGTTTTGCTTCTAATGATAAAGGTAAGTGAGTGGTCGCTAAGGTTGTCAGGAAGGATGCCTGTTTGGTAGGTTTGCTGGGGGGTATTAGTAAGAATCCAGTCTAAGGTAGTAGCCTTACTGTTTGTTTTATTGATTCTAGTGGGGCTATTGATAAGTTGTTTGAAGCCAGAGAGGCTGATATGTGAGGTAGGGTAAGTGTTATTACAGGAATGCCAATCTATGTTAAAGTCACCTAGGACTAGAGTTTCCTGTGGAAGTTTGATAGAGAGTTGGTAGAGTATATTTTCAAGGGTGTTGATGTTATTTCCAGGGGGGAGATATGCACATATGATGTTAATGGCTTTATTGGTATTGAGTTGTATTTTAGAGCTAATTACTTCAGCACAAGGATTTTGAGTAAGAGTGAGGTCTAGAGGAATCAGTTTTAGTTTCGCTTTATGCAGAATGGCTACCCCACCTCCTTTCTTGTTAGTGCGATCAAGTCTAATAATGCTATAACCAGGTGGAGTAATTTCTATGTCTTTAATTGAGGGTTTTAACCAAGTTTCAGATAGGCATAAAATATCAAACTTCTCAGTTTCAAGAAGGGCATGGAGTTGATCAAGTTTGTTACAGACACTACGTATATTAAGATGGGCAATGGACAAAGAGTTAGGTGGTTTAGAGCAAGAGAGAGATAAAGGTTTAGTTTGGTTTTGTTCTAAATTGGTTATAGTATGATGTGGGCCTGGATTAGGGTGAATATCACCATCTTGTAGTAAGTGGAGAAGAGTAGGATATATCTGTGGTTTAAGATTATAGTGAATAACATGTGTTTTTTTGGTATAGTTTTTTCTGAACTTGCAGTGTACTAGTCTGTGATATTTGGATAGAAGGTAAATGGACTGAGAGGGTGAATGCATAAAGGATGAAGCTAAAGGTGTAGTATTTGTTGAGGTACTTTTAGAGGGCAGAAGAGGAGAAATAGTCTGAGAGTATTCATAAGAAGTTATGATGTAGGAAGTTAAAAGAGATGAAAATAATAGAATAAAGATGAGTGGTCTTAGTAATACATGGATAGATAAAGTTGGCATAGTGGATTCAGAGGAGGTTTGTAGAGAAGTAGGATGAAGTATGATGAAGTAAAGTTTAATAGGAGTAATTAGAGAGGGTGGGGTAGGAGATAGGAAAAGTGTTTAAAAAAGTGGAGGGTGAGTATTTATGATCAAGGTAGGTGTGGTGAAATTGGAGATTTGTATAGAGATTTGATTGGAGGGGAAGTGTAAAGGGGTGTGTTTCTATTAAGGTAAATGTAGGACCCCTGGGGGGTGGGTGGGAATTGGGGGTAGGGTGGGGAGCGGAGTGAGCCCGCAGGGCGAATGGAGCGGGTAGAGCCAAAGAAGAAGGTGGAAAACAATCAGTGAAGTGCTCAGAAAGAAGGTAAGTAAGGCAAGGGGATGTAAATAGATATGGTGATAAGAGGTAGGAGCAAGTAGAAGCTAGAAGTATCAGAGCAAGTAGAAAGAGAAAAGTGGAGCAGAAGGGGCTAACAGTAGGTGAGATAGAGAGTTGGCTAGGTAGAGGCAATTTCCAGAGGAAAAACCCTAGTAGTAAGGGCCACCTAATGACTGCAGCAGATATCACAATAATTGCTGCTTACAGGGCTTGTGGTTTAAAGTGAGAGGCAAGTAGCTAGGGATATTATTGGGAAATATAAGATAAGTTGGAGGAGAGGAGGAGGAGGGGGGTAGTTGCTGGCTACTGGCAGTGCTGACTTTGGGTTTTACAAATTCACTGGGAAAGAAAAATACAAAAAGATTAAGACAAGCAGGAGCTCTAGGACATACTTTCTGTTATCTTTCCACGTGTAGGCTCCACAAGGTGGGATAGCTTTTGTTCCTTAAAGTAGGAGAGGAGAATAGCAGTTGTGGATGGGATGCAAAAACCCAGACCTACAGGTGGTCAGGGGGGTTATACTGCTGGGAAAAGAAGGAAGAAAGGAAATACTTTAGATAAAGAGCAAACACAGTCTTCAGTAGGCACTACTATAAAACCCACGTAGCATTTTCATGTTTAAAAAATCAGAGTACAGCAACAGTTCAAATAGAAGATGGTTCAGGCAGAAACATTGCAATAAAATACACTTAACATTCTCATGTACAAAAGCTTATAGTTCAGCAACAGTTCTATTAGAAGTTAGTTCAGGCAAAAAACGGATAAAACATTTGTATTGTCTAGGGCAGCATTTAAAAATACAAATAACAAATATGAGCAGACTAGAGAGTGTCATGTAAGCAAAGATACAACATAAAGAGCAAGGCTAAGTTCATTCAAGTTAAACTAGAATACTAGATAAAGAGTCAAAAGGCAGTAAAAGAAGGTTAAATTATTATATTGAGCACAAACCTAGTATAATACGTAGGGTTGTGATAAGCCTCTGTATGACCTATATGCAGTGACTGCAGGATCAGTTGAGCTAAAGAGGATACAGTTAAATTCATATATATATATAATCATCGAATTAGGTCACCAAGGATATATAGACCGCTAGGTTCATTTATTGTAGAGAGAATGTATGTTTCACAAAGCGAGGTTAGTTAAATAAGAAAGAATCGCAGATAAGGAGTTCTCTATATAATGGAAGGGGTCTATGAGTACAATAAGCGAGTGTAGATTAGCTAGAAAGAGCGTGTTCTAACACCACGCATTTTAGTACAAATGACTGTCTGAATGGATACTTTTAAAACCGGTGGTTATCACCAGAGGATGTGAGCTCTAAACTAAGTTACGAGGTACAGTTATGGCGCTTATAGCATCACTATAAAAATAAAACACGCTGATAGTACCATATACTGTAAAGGGAACAAATGTCTCACTCTACTAGCACCAAGTCTTATAAAGGGAGATTACGGTTTCAAAGCATTATTTAAGGCTCTGAGGTAAAGAAACACGCTGTTAACACAGCATATTAAAGGTATTTAATAATGCTGCAAAGGGGTGTTTTTAACTCAATGCGTAGCACAGTGATGTTAATGGGATGGTGTACAGAGACCCCGCAACAAACCCTAATTATCGCAGTTAGTCAATGGGCTGGAAAACTCAAAATGATAGTCAGGGCTCACTAATAAGGTGCTGAACATGAAGACACACTACAAAAAACATGCGCTTCTACAATTTCTCAAAGTAAAGAGCCAGATAACTGATAATTAAGACCAGAGACTACAATTCCAAGTCGTAGCTGATCATAGGAACACGTTCGAAACAACGTGCGCTACCACATCTGCTCAACGTAAAGAGCTAATTAGCTGTTAATGGGGTCTAGAGACTACAATTTTAAAGTCTCATAGGAGTTTGGGGAGTTTCTAGTGTGCCAGCTTTGTTCTCATAGATGTGTGTCAATCAGTTGTATTTCCTGTTTGCTGCCTATACGTCTGGGATCATCCTACTGATTTCCCAGAGGGACAGGGTGACAGGCAGCAGATATGGGCCCCTTTACTGAACATATCTGTACAGTTGTGGGGTATGATTCTGTATGAAGACTACTACCACTGCCAGACTTCAAACCATAGCTGTGTGTGCTAAAATACAACAGTTCACATCTCAGTTGCATGTGCTATTTGGATTTTGTTGCCTGCCTTTTCACTGTTTTCTGTCTATGTGTCTCTCAGTTGTACTAAATGACCTCTGGGGATTACACCAGTCATATACAGACATTCCTACATATTTTATTTATGTTGCACAGTGTGGGTAACAGTGCTTAATACAACAGTACTATTAAGTGATTGCAAATCTACATTGCCATATGATACCAGAGTATACACATGCAGTCCAGCAGTTAGACCTTTACTGTCAGGCTATTATGCTTTGATTTACATACAAACTATATGAGACTCTTCCTGCCATATTCCCTGGTGTATGCTGTACTTGCAATACAGGTTTTATACTGGCAATTACCTTACTAATGCTTTTAGATTTATTTCCTATGACAGTACATGCAAGAGTATTACTGACCTGCCTCACGTCGCAACCTCCCCAGGTGATAGCCATGGGCTTCCTGGTTTGCGGCCCGCTCACTTGCCACTGTAAAGGACATAAAAGGAATATTTAGCCATACCTATCCATAATATACATGAGCTGGCAATTATTACACACGTAGTGGAGTGATACATACACACAGCTGGGACAGCCCCTGCCATTCTAGCCTCTTGGATCCACTGTTCCAAGAGGTCCCCCTTATGCTGCTTCAGGTCGGCATAGTGATGCCTGTCCTGCTCACCAGTTCAGGTATGCCAGTGGCACTGGTGAGGTCACGGGTAAGATAGTCCCAGTATTCTGCCTTATATTGGGAACCCTGGTACTGGCCCTGCAGCAGTCTCTGCTCATGGTCTTTGACATGAAGTCCTGCCATGACTCTGGACCCCTGGATACCCCAGCACTTTGCCCGGAAGTGCACTCCCTCTCCCCTTTCTGCCATGGTGCCAGCAAGAGGAAGCTACAACCAGGTATGTAATGTATTCTCGCCTATTGAGTTTAAGTAGGACTGAATTCCTGCACTTTGCCATGATTGGCCAGTTTTGAAAAACCTAAGCTATGTGCAAACCTGCTTACCTAAGGTTGGCATTGTTTAAAGGGGTATACCACTGGGCACATTGAGTTAGCTAGCCTAAACATTGCTTACATCTCCTAAGCTGGCCTGTGCAATGCTTAGCATTGCTTAAATTTGACTTTGCATTATATTTGTTTTTTTGGCATTGATTTATTATTCATTACATCTTATATATATGTCTGGTATCCATGATTCATGTGTACATACACTATATGGGGTCATTGTGTTTAGTAGGGGATTTCAACACTCAATTACATTTACACCTCACATCTGGGCGTACTTCAGTACTCCAGTTCACATATTTCTGTTATGTATTGGGTTATAGAACATTTGATTGTATACTGATTCCTTTCAAATGTTCAGTTTGATTTTACTATAGTGAGGATTTGTTTGGTGATACCTCATTCTTATGTACTGCTGTGATGGCTTGATGTGAATATAGTGTATAGGGTCATGGGTTCAAGACCTGCAAGGCTGTTTATTTTGTTGCTGGGCAGAACAGCGGCTGTTGGATACAGAGTGATTAAGGCACTTTTAAGCACTTGTAAGTGGATTTGCTTGGGTTTGCGCTAGGGTAAGCAATGCTAACCTTCGGTTAAATATGCTTACAGAGAGTTAGCTTCAATATTGCTTAATCTTTGTGCACATTTCTTACCCCCACGCAAATGGGCTTAAATCCACTTACTAATGCTTACATATGCTTACTACTGCTTAATAGTGCTTACACTTGCTTACTAGTGCTTACTCCTGCTTACAACTGCACAGATTTAGACAGTAATGTCTAATGGTTCTTGGGAAGGTGGGGGATTTGGAAGCTGTATGGAGTTATCATTCATTACACATTTTACCTTCCATTTGTATCCATGATTCATGTGTACATATACTGTATGGAGCACATGTGATTATCTGTGGACTTTGCAACATTATGACACTGACACCTTACATCTGCATTTAATGCAATACTCCAGTTCACAAATATATGTTATTTAGTAGGTTATGCAACTAAAATATTATGTTGGTCATAACGTGATTTGACATGGAAAATGAAATGTGCTGTAGTGGGACTATTTTATTTATTTATTTATTTATATTTTTTACATTTGTTTACCGGGATGGTCTGACTGGACACAGGTCCATTTACAGTGGAGGCCCGGGGAGAAAAGCTCCACAGTAGAGAAAAAAACAGAACAAGAGACAGACAAGCACATATAAGCAATATTAGTGTATACTAATACTACATGGTTAACATAAAGTAGCACTGAACTGGAGAGTAACTTTTAAAGTTATAAACAATGAAGCATATTTACAATATGTATAATAGGAAGGAAGGTGTGTAAAGCTGAAAAACAGTGAAAATTATGTAATATATGAACATAGCCAGGTATTCATTAGATGTGATTTAAGTGAGTTTTTAAACTGTGTAATAGTGAAGGTAGAAGTCAGAGAAGGGGGGAGGTTATTCCAGACTTTAGCTATGGTGTGAGAGAATGTCCTCATTTCTTCATCTGTCCCACAGTGTGCATCCTACCGCCCTTCTCAGGCACTTCATTTCCATCAACTCTAGCTTCATCGACTGTTCTGCTTTACTGCCCTGGTTTCTGTACCATATAGTAGTATTGGTCACACCACTGTCTTGTGCACCATACTTTTTAGCTTCTTTGGCACTCTTCTGCTATATTCTACACCTAACACTGTATGCCAGTTGGCTGCAGCCCCTCTGATTCTAGCTTTGACCTCTTCATTCAGACTTCCTTTTCACTATCAACCCCTTATTATTATTTTTACCACAGTTCCCTTTTAGTTGCCTGTCTTCCCATTGTCATTTTATCAAACATATAATTCAGTTTTAATTTGCTTTATTCATTGTCACTCTGCTCCCTATGTTGCTTTCCACCATTTTTGTTTACAAATACTTTTTCACCAACATCCAGATTTGCACTATCTCATTATCACACTATCTTTCAGGTATCAGTTGTGGCAATTTTGCCCCTTTTCTCTAAACATGATTACTGTCTGCATAAATTTTCAATATATTAACAACATATTCACATTCATAAACATGATGCTCAGTGAAGATCTTATCCTTTAACACAAATTTTAAACCGGAATCCTTCTCTGACTGCTTGAAACAAACGAACTGGAACTCTCTAAAAACACTTCCACTAGACCACTCTGTGACTTACTGTAATACGTCATTCATTAACATACTTAATAGCTTAGCTCCACCTAGAACTAAATGAGTGAAATCCAAAACTGCCCCCTGGTTTTCTAAGGAAACAATAACCCTCGTGCATACACATGATAAATCATGGAAACAGTACCAAAAATACAAAACACCTAGCTCCCTGACAGAATTAAAACAACTCCGTAATAGAGTTAAAAAACTAATTGCTTCAGATTGCAAATTTTACTACTCTAAGCTTCAAAACAATCACAAATCCAACCCCAAGAAATTTTGGAGTATCTGCCCTCCTTATTCCCAGCAGAAAAGACAATAGTTGCCCTGACCCTAGCTCCCCTGATCGTATCATAGCCTCTAAATTTAACTCCTTCTTCATATACTCCATAGCCAAGCTCACCAATTCTTTCCATAACAACTCATTACCTCCAGCCACTACTCTCACATATAACTCATCTCCTTCAGCATCCAGCTCCAGCACCACCCCTCCATTCACCCTCACACCCATTTCTGTCAATGCTATAAAAAAAACCTCCTCCCAAAACTAAAACCATGTTGTATTGCCCCAGACAACTTACCATTGAACTTCCTCAAGTTAGCAGCTGACGGTATAGCTCTCCCTATCTGTATTCTAATCAGTTGTTCTATCTAAAATTCTATGTTCCCCTTCTCTGCAAAATGCCTTAATCATTCCCTTACACAAAGGGGCAACAATACAGATATCTCCAATTTCTGCCCCATAGCCATTCTCTCCCCTATCTCCAAAATTCTTGAAAAATGTATTCACCAGCAGCTATTACCTTACCTCTTGTACTACCACCTGCTAACTCCAACTCTGCACGGTTTCAGACCTGGGCACAGTACCACCACAGCCCTTCTATTCTTCCTTAATAACATCAAACATGCTTGCGACTCTGGAAATATTCTAGCCACCCTTCTCCTAGACCTATCTAAGGACTTTGATACCATTTCCCATAGCCTACTTTTGTCTGAACTCTCTCAACTTAATCTCTCCTCTTCCTCCTCCATCGACTGGTTCTCCAGTTACCTCTCAAATAGGCAGCAAGCTGTCAAGTGGAATAACTGTACCTCTTCTTACCTTGGCACTCTGACAGGCGTCCCCCAAGGCTCTATCCTGGGACCTTTAATATTCAACATCTTCATTAATGACTTTCATCACTGTATCCCAAACACTAAACTAGTCCAATGTGCAGATGATTCTATTATCATCTGCTTTGCTGATTCTCTCCCCAAACTCATGCATGTAACTCAAGTCACCTTTAATAGCACAGAGACATGGATGCTTAATAATCACCTAGCTCTGAATGCATCTAAAACCAAAATTATGATCTTTACCCCATCTAAGAATACCAGAATAGATAAAAACTCTTCCTCTATAGTAAGCCAAAACATGACTCCTATTGAAATAGCTCCCTACACTAAGCTTCTGGGTGCTCACATCAATGAACAACTAAAGTTTGACATTCACCTCCAAACCAACATAAAGAAAACTCACCAGAAGCTCGGAATGCTTTATCATCATAATCGCTTCCTTACCCCTTCATCCAAGCTTACCCTCTCTAACATCTACCTCCTTCCCTCCCTCATGTATGGTGCCCCTCTCCTTACCAGTCTACAAGCCACCCTTAAGGCTAAACTGGCATCCTGTTACAATAAAATCACCATGGTTGCCACCAGTTCCAAATCCTCCTCCCACCATTGCATCGCCTTACAGTTCCTGAACTGGCTGGAACTCCCCAACTATCTCCTTTACATTCAGCTCTCTACTGCTCATAAGCTTATCTTTAAGCCATCGCCATGCCCCTACCTTTCCTCCATCCTTACTATGCATCTTCCTGACTGATTCTTCAGTCCAAATATCAGAATCTCCTTGAAGTGTACAAACCCTTACATACTCCTGGGCAACTTCTACTATCATTTTCTGTAGCACGTAAATGGAATTCACTTCCTCATATCTGAACCATGCAGAACATCTTCTCTTTTAAGACTTTATTCCATTCCCATCTCTCTTCTGCTTGGGAATGCTTCTGCTCTCACCCCTCCTAACCTCCTCCCAACAACCCTCACTACCCCCATTTCCTCTAACCTTTCTCTCCCATAAAATACAACGGGCAGATTCACGATGGCTTGCACGGAGTGTATGAGTAGAATAAGACTCCATGCAGCCATCATGTCAGACGAGTGATCCAGGAACAGCTTGTAAGGGCGTGTAAGAGAGCTCCTAAAATGTCTCCTACACGGACAGGGCTGGGATATGTAAATTACCTCACTTGCAGCCGAAAGGCATGCAAATGAGGTAAATTTGCGATCCAGGAAGCACAAACTTGTCCGAGTAGGAGCTGTGTTAGTTGCAGAAATGTACTCAGTTGACAACTGAGTACCATTCTGCAAATAGCACAATGGAGCCTTGTCAGCTCCAAATAAAGGTTGCATATGGTTGAGGAAGCATGCCAATGGCCAAATATATGGCCACTGGAAATGTTCCCAGATGCAAAATTAAAATAAAAATACTTTTTTTTTTTCAGAGATTTCCGATGTTTAAGCATAGCGCAGCACCACGCAAACGGGGTGCGCTATAAAAACCATAAAATAAGAAAATAAAAGCCACAAATGTGGAACTTATGAAAATTGTTAAATTACAATGTAAGGGAATAGCAGGCTGCAGACAACATGGCCACCGAGTAGGAGTTGCTAAGGGGAGAAGCCCAGTCTAAGACATTTAACCAAGCATTAGTAGGCAATCCTATGTAAATGAGTGTTAGGATAGTGAATCGCACTTTTACATAGCAAATGAGTACAGTCAGTGGAGTGTAGGAGTAGGATATGGGGAGTAACAGAGTAGGAGATAGGTGACATCACAAGGGGGGTACGTATGAAAGTAGTGAAGCTCATTGGAGCAGAGTGGCATGTGTTAGCTGTCAGTTATACATCATGGAAAGAGGTGTGTCAACAGGTAGGCCAGAGAAAGCCAAGAAATGGAAGGTGTATACTGTGGATAACACCAAAGTTTCTTGCTGAGCGGGTATGCGTGCGTGTGCATGCCTGTAAACTCGAGTAAGACAGAGTGCGCGCCTGGAAGCATGAGTGCGCGCGTTTAAGCCGGAGTAAGCATGTATAAGGCTGTTTAAAGACCTGTAAGCGTGTTTGCACTGGTGTGCATGTGTTTTAACCCGAATAAGCAAGTATTAGTCCATCTAAGCATGTGTGCACGCGTGTGAGCTGCTGTGAGTGTGTTTGCGCTTGTATGCGCGTCGCTCCCCCCTGAGGAAACAGAAAGGAAAAAGGAAGCACAACAAATAGTAGGAAGCTACCAGGGAATACTAGTAGAGCTAGCAGGTGCAAACAATCGGAATCAGGCAATTACACAGGCAGAACACTAGCCCAGCCCAGCACTTAAAACTCTGCAAACAACAGTGCAGTTTGTTTCTCTCAAGAGACACTGCAACACTGGAGTAAGCTACTAGAAGTGAAAACTGAAAAGCTTCACTCAGACAAAAAATTCTAGGGGCTGCCATTGCTGTTATAAGGTGACATATGCAACATGCTGAGGGTGGTGACAATGCAAATGCTGCTGGACAACCCACAGTGAGGAGACGGAGAAGAGTGTACAGGCCCAGGGTCACCTACCAGGGGTTACATGAGCTGGAGATGGAGTGCTATAGAGTGGACAGAGACCTCCTGCAGCAAATTGTTGAGCTGCGCAGGCCACACCTCGCACACAGAACCAACAGAGGGGAACCCATCCCAGTGGAAACCAAAGTATGTGTTGGCCTAAGAATACTAGCAACAGGTACCTTCCAGAGACCAACTGGTGATATGATGGGGATATCACAGGCATCAGCATCCAGGGTACTGCACCAGTTCCTGGATGCCATGTCAGCACATGTCGGTGATCATGTATATTTCCCCAATTCCCATGAGGTATTGGCCAGCAATATGCATCTCTTCCAGCAAATAGCAGAATACCCTGAGGTAGTGGGTGCAATAGACTGCACGCATATATGCATCAAAGCACCAGCCGGTGAGCGGGGTAGGGCCTACATTAACCACAAGGGCTTCCCCTCCATCAACTGCCAGGTCATGTGTGATGCCCAGGGCATAATAATGAATGTGTGTGCTGGCTGCCCTGGAAGCTACCATGATTCACATATCTGGCATCTGACACAGGTGTACCAGACATTTGCCAGTGGGAACATCCCACATGGTCACCTAGTGAGGGATGCTGGCTATGCAGTGGAGCCGTGGCTGATGACACCCATCAGAAACGCACACACACCTGAACAGGAATGCCATACTGAGGCACACGCACAAACACGAAATGTAATCGAGCGTGTGTTTGGGTTGCTCAAGTCATGGTTCCGGTGCCTGGACACATCTGGTAAAGCCTTGCAATACTCACCAACTACATGTACCCAAATTGTCATGGTACATGCCATGCTACATAATATCATTCTGCGAAAACAGCTGCAGCAGGATCAGCATAGGCCTGGGCCAAACAGCCCCCCACCATTGCCAAGGCCATCACAGGCAGAGCGTGACTCGGAGGAGGAACAACCTGAGCCTGCCCCAGTAGGCAGAAGGAGGCATGCCCAGTATGCCTTGGCCTTGGCAAAGAGGCAACGCATAGCACATACACTGGCTCAGTAGGAACCCTGGAAATGATACCTCTCTCTGACTCCCACATATAGTGAAAGGGATGCCTAAGTTGACACAACCTGCTTTCAAACATGTGCAGGGAGTGTAGTATGTGCATCCGACATAGGCAGCCCAGCAGCACCACCTGAGACATGATTGCCATGTGTTAAGCAATGTAAGGTAGTGCTAAACAGCATTTACCACCATGTAGTATATGCAAACTTGATGACCTTGAGTATCATCCTACCCTCACCAAGCATGATGCCACAATATGAAGACAAGATGATCAATTACAAGAATTGGCTTAAGTATTGGTGTCAGTGAAAGGGGATCCAATGCCTGTCAGCCTAGGATGACATGCTCGACAAGACATGATGCTTCGCTAGGGATGGCTTTCACCTGTCACCTGTGGCCTTTTGGATATTGCCAAAGGCTCTTGTCACCCCCATAGTGCCTTTTTCAGGTAAGGCTCAAAAGACAAACCCACCTCCATAGGTATCACAAGGGATAAGAAACTAGAAATAATGCTACTCAATGCCAGAAGTCTAAACTGCAAGATGCATGCACTCCAAACTCTCCTCAGCATGGAGAATGTTGATATCTGTGCAGTAACAGAAACCTGGTTCAAGGCTCCCAAGAGCACCCTAGCACTAACAGGTTACACCTCATACCATGCTTTACAGCCACAAAACATGGAACAAACTACAAAAGGAGGGTGAGTATCAATATTTGTCAAATATACCCACACACCCAGGTTGGTGGCACAGCATGAAGCATCAGAGACTATCCATGTGCAACTAACAGTGGGTAAAACCACATTCCAGTTCGTAGCCTGCTACAGACCACCATCCTAAACCCAGGAACCACAATTGGCCGACTGGAGAACACATGAAAATATGAATGTCTCCCCAAACACCATTATACTGGGCGACTTCAACTACCCAAACATAGACTTGGAGCATTACCCTAGCTCCAACACCCTAGCCCAAAGGTTCCTAGACTTTATAAACTCAAATGCTATGGAACAACTTGCTACCACTCCCACAAGAGGGGAAAACATACTGGACCTGATCATCACCAACATGGGGACTCTATGCCCAAGACCAGAAGTGTATCCCTCACTGGTAAGATCAGACCATAGAATAATCTCACTGGATATTCACATCTCGACCCCAGCCCATTGCCAGAAAACCACAGTGAAAATTTTTCACTAAAGCAAATGTCACACTCCTCCAAACTGAGGTGGAATCCTTCACAGTCCCTGTGCCTGTGGAAAATATGGCCCAGACCTCAGAACTCTTTATAAACGCATTCTATGAACACCTGCAGGAATGCATGGATCATGCAATCCCAAATAAAACCAAGACCCAATCCTCCAAAGGCAGGTATCCTGTCTGGTGGACCCCAGCCATAAACAAGCCATACAATACAAGGAGGAAGCTACTATATGATAGAGCAAAATCCCAAAAAGGGAAGGCATCTCTGATCAGTATTATTAAAAAACTACGGCCACACATAAAATCGTCTAAGGCCATCTTTGAGATAAAAATTGTACAGGACACTAAGGATAATCACAAGGCTTTCTTTAGTTATGGTAGGAACCTGGGTGGGAATTCCCAGATATGCTCAGAATTAGTCCAAAATGACAAACAATACACCACATCCACAGACATTGCCAACATCCGAGCTGACAGGTTCAGTGCAAACTTCCCCCCCTCCCCACCAAAAGGGCAAATATCTATCCCAGCAGAGTGCTGGCCCCCTGACATCTCAGATACTCAGGTAACAGCCAGCCTCTCCAAAGCAAAACACACAGCATCAATGGTACCAGATGGTGTCCTGGGCTGTGTCCAACATGAACCCCAAGAAGAATTGAACACAAACATAAAACCACTGTTCAATCTCAGCCTTACCACAGGATATGTACCCAAAGAGCAGTGTACAGCAACAGTGGTCCCTCTCCACAAAGGTGGTGCCTTAATGGATACTGCAAACTATCGCCCCAGAAACCTGACTAGCTTGGTCTGCAAAGCTATGGAAAGGATCATCATGGACCTCAGAAATAAAGATATTGGGGACCTACAGACACTGGATCCTACCCAGTTTGGCTTTGTTAAGGGCAGATCCTGCCTCTTAAACCTGATTGAGTCATTTGAAACAGTCACCAAGGCCATTGACAAGGGGAAGGTGGTCCACACAGCCTACCTGGACCTCGCAAAAGCCTTCCATACAATACCCCACTTGGTCATTATAGATAAGCTCACCAACTTCAATATAAACCCCTATGTCATTAGATGGGTTGCAAACTGGCTTAAGGACAGAACCCACATGGTCAGAAATGCTGGAGCCATGTCAGACCCCAAACCAGCTACAAGTGGCATCCCACAAGGCTCAGTCCTGGGACCTCCCTTGTTTGGTATATATTTCTCTGAGGTACAGGCCAACACAGAAGGATTGTTGCTGAACAAGTTTGCAGATGACTGCAAACTGGGCGCCATAATCGACCCTCCAGCTGACACAAGCATCCTACAAAAGGGCCTCATAGAAACAGACAACTGGTGCCAGAGACATGTCCTCAAGCTAAACGCAAAAAAGTGTATAGTCATCCCCTTTGGCAAAAACTAAGTGCCCACAAACTACCACATAGGTGGTAACCCATTAAGTATGGAAGAAGTGATAAGGGACCTGGGGACCCAAGTTGATAGCAATCTCTCATTCGACAACCATGTGGCCAAAGTGTTTAGAAAAACATTTCATATAGCCCACCTAATCATGAAGGTATTCACATCTAGATCAGGGGAGGTCATCATGCATCTTTACTCATCCCTCATCAGGCCCATAATTGAGTACAATGCCCCTTGTGGGATGTACCTTATCAGACACCTGCAGCAGCTGGAAAGACCACAAAAGTACCTCACCAAGAGGATTAAAGGGCTCAAACAGATGCCATTTGCTGCCCGGTTAAAGAAACTGCAGTTCCACTCAGAGGCATACCACCTGCCCAGAGGCAATCTGTGCCTGATGTATAAAGCCATGTCCAACCTGGAATCAATGGACATGCTGCACCTCGGAAAATCCGAATCCCATCAAGCTATGCGCTCAAGAGACCTGAACCTCAGGACTGAAATAAATAGGACATGCTGGAGTGACAGATTCATAACCCAGAGTCTCCCTCCACTCTTGAGTAAACTCCCACTCCAGGTTAGCCAGAGTCCCTCATTGACTCTCTTCAAGAGGAATCTTGATGAGTGGATGGGAGATTGTAGGTTTACCCTGGGTATCACTTCTATGTCACTGTTAGACAGAGGCACAGTATACTAACCTTGAAAAATGTCATGGCAAACTCCACTTAAAATGTGTGTTGAAAGCCAAACACACTCTGGCTAGGATTATAAATGCCCTCGGGCATATAGCCTAGTATAAACCTATGAACAGAATCACACACACCAACTAGTACAACTGTGGTCAATGTGGAGTAATGTTTGGCAATATCCACCCAAGTTGGTGAATACACAGCAATGTTGGACAAGCCTGGTTTAAGTAGGCCATAGCTGAACAAAATGTAACATGCTCATAGTTGCCCAACTGGCCCTTAACCAGTCTGGTCTGCTCAGTATGAACATTTAAAGCAGTGATGAGACTCAAACCCATGATACTATGCACTATAGTGAAAGTACTGAACCACTACACCATGACAGTAGTGCAGTGTTCAGCTAGTATGAAAGAATGTTGACAAGTCTTTGCAAACTATCCCATGGAAACTCTGCAGGCACAGCATAATCCCTGTTGAGTTATGACACAAAGGAGTCTGGCAGTAAGAACACAACATGACTTCCAACACACACAGTATAAATGTCAATATTGGTCATGTTCACACACAACCACAAATGTAGTGGACTTCAGATCACAACATATGGAAAGGTCACACTGGGCATGCTCACACACTTGGATAAATGAGACATATGTCAGGCAACAAACCATGGAAAGCCTGTAATGGGCATGCTCACACACTTAGGCCATGTCTGAGTATAGCAGTCGGCCACACATATCTGGCAATTGTATGTGTTAAGCCAGGAACCTCCCACGATCCAGCAATCCGCCCTGTGCATACAGTTAAATGACAACAGACACATATATTAATATACTGGAACCCTGTCATGATCAAACATGTTACCCAGACACACAAGTTGTTCATAGAAACTGGGGAAGCTACAGCAATAAAGACCTGCAAACAGTATCAGCAACAAATATTGTGCATCCTGAACATAAACATAGGTGCAGAGGTCGATACTAGGCTGTCTGCCCTAGGGAGTTCATAAGCCTAGGCAGAGTGTATTTGGCATCCGCCTCCCCAGTAGAGTAGCCTACTGTGCCTCTGTAAAGTAGGTCACATAAGGCACCCTTTAAGGCTAGTTTGCTGTGCCTCTGTCAAGCAGGGACACAGTGGAGATCCCAGGGGTGAATTTGCAAGTGCCTATCCATGCGGCTGGATTTTGCTGGAAGAGGGTTGGCGAGGGGCTATGTCTAACTCTAATTGGGATTCAATTCCAGAGTGAGGGGAGCCTCTGGGTAATGAATCTGTCCTTGCAGCATGGCCCATTTAGTTTTGTGCTGAGGTTTAAGTCCCTGGAGTGTGTAGCTCTAAGGGTCTTGGATGTTATGAGGTGGAGCATGTCCATTACTTCTGGGTTTGACATGGCTGTGTATGTCAGGCATAGATTACCTCTGAGTAGGCGTTAAGCAACTGAGTAGAGCTGGAGATCCTTTAGTTGAGCTGCATAGGACATCTGTGTGTAGCCCATGATCCTCTTGGGGAGGTACTGTTGTGGTCACTGTAGTTGCTGCAGGTGTTGGGTAAGGTACACCCCAAAAGGGGCATTGTAGTCAAACATGGGCCTGATGAGTGACTAGTAGAGGGCCACAATGACCTCCCATGATCTACATGCAAACCCCCATGTGATAAGGAGGGCTATATAAAGGTCTTTGCAATGACTCTATCAATGTGATTAGCAAAGGAGAGGTTACGATCTATGTTGGTCCCCAAATCTGTAAATAAATCTTCTGTACTTAATGGATTACCACGTATGTGGTAATTTGTGTGCACCTTGTTTTCCCCAAAGGGGATGACTATGCATGTCTTAGCATTTAGCATGAGGCCATGGCTTTGGCAACAAGCATCCATCTCTGTGAGACCCTTATGGAGGACGCATGTGTCAGCTGCAGTGTTGCTTATAGCCCCCGGTTAGCAGTCATCTGTGACATTTGTTAGAAATAATCCCCCCATGTTAGTCTGAACCTCAGAGAAGTACATACCGAACAGGACAGGTCCCACAACTGTGCCCAGTGAGACACCAGTTGTAACTGGTCTGGAATTGGACATGGCACCTGCAATTCTAGACCATGTGGGTTCCATCCCTGAGGCAGATAGTGATATAGGGGTTGATATTTAAGCTGGTAAGCATATGTATGATGCCTGAGTGGGGTATTGTGTTGCAGGCTTCTGCAAGGTACAGGTAGACTGTGTGAACTACCTTGCCCTCATCCATGGCTTCAGTAACCGTTTCAAAGATATGAACTATGTGTAAGAGGCAAGATCTGCCCTTAACAAAGCCGAATTGTGTATGATCCACTGTCTGGAGACTCACAATGTTTTTGATTATGACTTCCATGATAATATGCTCCATAGCTGTTTGTACCACACTAGTCAGGCTTATGGGGTCATAGTTCCTGTGGTCCATTGTGGCACCACCTTTGTGGAGTGGGAGCACTGTATGTGTATGCCATTCTCAGGGTACATATCCTGTAGTAAGGCTAAGTTGGAACAGTGACTTAATGTGAGTGTTCAGTTCTACTCAGAGCTTGTGTAGGACACAGCCTGGGACACCATCCAGTCCCATACATATGCTGTGTTATTTGCTGTGGAGAGGGCACCTTTCACCTGTGCATCTGTGATGTCAGGGAGGTCACATTCATTTGGGATGGGCATCTGTACCCTTGGGGGGTAAGGGGGGGGAACGTTTGTGCAGACTGTCTGCCAGGGTGTAGGCTATGTCCGTAGGTTTGGCATATTTTGTGCTGTTATGCAACAATTCAGAGCATATCTGGGTGTTTCCACACATATTCCTGACATAACTAAAGAAGCCCTTGTGATTATCTGTAGTGTCTGGTCAATTTCACTATCAAAACGTGCAAGTGATGATTATATGAGGGATTGAAGTGTCTTGCCAATACTGTTCAGAGATGTCCTCCCTCTGTGGGATAATGCTCTGTTATGTAGTAGCTTCCTCCTTCTGTTGTACAGCTTATATATGGCCGGGGTCAACCAGACATGTCTCCTGTTTTGGAGGAGTCATGGTTTTATTTGGGATAGCATGATCAATGCATACCTGCAGGCGCTCATAGAATGCGTTTGCAAAGGATTCTGCAGATTGGGCTGTATTATCCTCCAGCACAGGGCCTTTGAAGTATTCCACCCCAGTCTTCACAAGTGCAAAGTCTGCTTTTGAGAAATTCTTTACAGTGATTTCCTTGGCTGGGGGTAGGGATGGGATATGGATGTCCAGGGAAAGTTGTTTATGGTCTGATCTTAACAATGAGGGTTCTACCTCTGGTGTGGAACATAGAGTCCCCATGTTGGTGATGATCAGGTCCAATATGTATTCCCCCTATTGGCTGTGGTGACTGGTTGTGCCATAGCACATGGATTCACAAATTGTAGTGGCTGTAGGGTGATGTTGTTGAGGCCTGAGTAGTATCCCCAGTCAATATTCGTGTACCTGAAGTCAACCACTATAATGGTGTGTGCGAAGACCTTCATATCCTACACTGTTCCCAGGAAAGCCGAGTGCGGTTCCTGGGTATGGGGGGGTGGTCTGAACTACACACCAAACCAAAAGGCAGTTTTGCACAATGGTAGTTGTATATGTATGGCCTGTCATGCTTAGTGCAGTGGTACCAACCCAGAGGTGTGTGTATCTGTGATGTATATGAATACACCCCCTAGTTGTGTTGTGTGTTACAAGTCCTGTGGTCATGAAGCATGGTATAGAACATAACCTAGCAGTGCCAGTGTGCATTTGTGACCCTGAACTAGGCATCTGTTAATGCACAGATATTGTTATCCCCCCATACTGAGGGATAGTAAAAGATGTACATTCCTCTTTGGAAAGACTGATGATGTCAGCACCCTATAAATACAGCAGGAGAAGGGAAATCATCCAGTAATGCAAATAGTACGCTGTGCTAATGCATCTCTCTCTAGTATCATAACATAGTGAAGTAGGGGTTTGAATCCTGCAAATGCTGTGTTTGTTTGTTGGGGGGTAGGGGGGTGTGTATGCAATTCTCTGTGAAAGGTAGGACCTTTCTGAAGACTGGGATAACACACTAAAAGATGTACATTCCTCTTTGGAAAGACTGATGATGTCAGCACCCTATAAATACAGCAGGAGAAGGAAAATCATCCAGTAATGTGAAAAGCGCGCCGTGCTAATGCGTCTCTCTCAAGTGTCATAACATAGCTAGGTAGGGGTTTGAATCCTGCAAATGCTGTGTGTGGGGGGGCAGGGGGGTGTGTATGTATGCAATTCTCTGTGAAAGGAATGGCCTTTTTGAAGACTGGGATAACATGCTAAAAGATGCACATTCCTCTTTGGAAAGACTGATGATGTCAGTACCCTATAAATACAGCAGGAGAAGCAAAGTCATCCAGTAATGCGAATAGCACGCTGTGCAAATGCATCTCTCTCAAGTATCATAACATAATTAGGTAGGGGTAAATGCATCTCTCTCAAGTATCATAACATAATTAGGTAGGGGTTTGAATCCTACAAGTGCCATGTGTGTGTTTGTCTCACAGTTTTTGTCAATGTGTTGTGTGCTTTGCTTTTATTATTGTATAGCATATTATTATAACAGTAATTTCAATGCACACATCAGGTACCTGTGACCTTTAATAGTTCCTATGTGTGAAGCCTGCCTCATATGAATGCAGTTGTTACCTTTGCCAGCATGTGCCGCAGCTTCCCAGACCTTAGGCCATACATCTATGTTGGTGACAATGCAGGCTACTGCAGTGATCTGTGTCCTAGGCCAACTATGTGACACACACCCATGAAAGCTTTGATAGATTAATGTGGGTGAGGGTTCATGTCTTGAGTATATGTCAGACATGTTAAAACACAGCAAAGTCTGTGAGTGATGGACATCCAGTGTAGGTGTATGGCAACTGTTGCCGATAAGCATACAGACACCTTCTTGCTTAGGTGATACATCGAGGGACTACAGAATACCTTTGGAAATGTGAATGTCACAGGATAGACAAGATAACACTTGCCCACATGTACACACCATTACCCGTTCTACATGATGGGTGCTACCACCTACATGGTACTGTTGGAATACTATGTTAAGTACATGCCGATGACAATGCTACAGTTACATTACAGCAATACAGCATGGCTTGGACAACAGGTATCTGTCTGTATGATACCCTTGTGGTGGTTAGGTGTGTCATGTGTAGAATGCATTGTAGGCCACTGTATGCATTTGCAGTCGTGGATGGACATATCCGTAGTGTGTTGGCATGTACGTGAGACTGCTATATGCCAAAGAGTATTGTTCCCAGGGATGTGTGGGGCTCAGTAAGAATGGCTACTGGTATAGTGTAGTACTGCAGGGATATCACTGACACCGGGTTCCTACATCTGTGTATCCGTCGAGGAGACACCATGTAATGACCACTGAATGTCAGTCTATGTAGGCTGTGTATACTACCAGAATGCAGACCATTGACATTTGGAAACTGTATCACCCACAGCATACTGTCAAACCATGTCATGTTCCATGCTAACCATGTTCACAAATGTACACCTGCAACTCTGCGCTGCAAACATCACACATGTACTGTCCACACCCCAACACATGCAGGCACAGGTACACACAACAGCCATGTGGCACATGTGCAGACAGTACACTTTGGGAATTAACACTGGTGTATACAAAACTACAATGACAATCATAGTGTTAATGCATCATGCATGCTCGTATAAACCCACAACGATATCATTACACTGTACTGTTAACAACATGATAATATTACTACAGTGCTATGTAGTCACCCTGTGCATCAGCACCATGCTATCCTGTTCCTGCATCAATGTTACAGATGGCAGGAGGTGGCACAGTTTCATCATATGCACAGGGTGTGTACTTGGTTTGCCAGAGTCTGCCATTGACACATCCAATCGACATGTATGTGTGTGTGTGTTAGTGAGGGACAACAGTACAACATGGGGCAATGTTGATGCGATGTGTGTATGTATGTGTTAGCCCTAGGTGTTAGCATTATGTGTGTGTGTATGCATGCACACAGTTCCACCACGTGGCTGCCATATACGGGTGTTTCTGGACAGCCACAGACTGTACCTGCCAGGTCATACAGATCACTGTCTCTGGCCATGGACATGGTACCTGTGCCTGGCAGGGGTGCTACAGACAGTATCAGGTAATAAGCCAGACTGGGTACTGTCATCAGAGGCAGTGGGTTGTTGACTGGACACATGTCCCTGCTGGGACTGTCCAGAGCCACATGCACGTGGTCTTCTAGGATGGTCTAATGACAGCACAGACCCAGCATTACTGGGGCTGGTACTGGCACTATGGGAGCGGCTGTGGGTTTGTTGTCATCTGCGATGACTGCCAGCTGATGATGTTGCTGGCATACGTCCATGTTGACACCTCAACCATCCTGCACTGTCCTGGCTCCTGGACATGTAGTTGTGGAAGAGATCTAATGTGTCCCCCCAACGTCTATCAATGACCTCGCTGATATTACAGATGGCAGCCGCAACATCACACATAGTGTCATTCATAGTGGTGCGATGTGCTCTAAGCTCCCTCAGACCCTGTCTGGTGTACCGTTCCATACATGCCTGTGCATGCATTACAGCCCGGAACATAGCTGAGGTTAAAAGACCTCTGTGGGCACGTCTGACAGGGGCAGTACAACCACGGATGCTCCCACGAGAACCCCTGTACATCTGCCTGTGTGGTACCATGTCAGGAATCTGGCCATGGCTGCTGTGAATGGATGCATGTGCCAATGATACCACACTACCCTGGTCAATGTCCACTGTATGCTGTCCCTCAGCTAAGGACATTGGTGACAATGGATGTATCAGCAGGATGACTGTGCCCATTGATGGGGTTGACTGCTGTATAGTGTCGATTGGCTGACCAACGACAGACCCTGTCACACCTTCCTGTGCCATTACACATGTATCATCATTATCACTATCCCCACCAGTGACTTCAGGTTCCCTGCTGCACTCCACCAGAGCAACATCAGAACCTGTGAGAGGAAGATAGGAAACACAGTTTACAAATGTGTACATGATGTTAGCACACATGCACACAGGCACACAGGCACACAAGCACACAGGCACACTCCTCAGTACAGCAGATACAAACACAGACACAACTGCAATCCAACACATACACAATACTGTTTGAGTGTGGGTGACAGTATCACAAGGAAAAACATCACTGCACATGTGTCAGCATGCAGATTATGTGTTGCACAGGAACATGCAGTGCAAGTGTAGACAGCCCTTGTTAATAACAGTATACGTGTACTTGATTTTTGTGTGTAGTTGTTCAGTGATTGTCTCCACCCTGGGACACAATGTCTAAAAGGACAGAACAATGTTGTGCAAGTGTTACAAGCTGTGGGTGCATATATTTGCACACACACACACACACACAACATGATGGTGCTACACAATAACTGCTATGTGTACTTTTGTGGTCAGTGGAACTGGATGTGGTGTAGTAACGTGAGCCATGATCAACATGCTTCTTGTGGTCAGTCAACAATAATAATGTGTGCCAGACAGGCAGCTAGCATGCTGTACCTGAAGTGCAGTAACATGACTACAACCACAATTACACAGCCACTTGTTACATGGGTGTGTAAGGTGGCCAATAGTGAGCATTGCCTAACATTAATGTATTATTTGTTCAAGACTGTTGCACAAAGACATGATAGGCCTCTACCCCTCAGGTATATTATGTGTGCTGCGTAGATGATAAGTGGGATACTGAAGGGTGGGCATACAGCAGGTGTCATAATTGGACATGTGTAGCAGGCTAAGGTGTAGTGTCTATGCCAAACATGTGTGTGTTGTGTACATGTGTATCAGGTATGCCTATCCAATGTGCAGTACTGTGTTGCCACACATGTGTGTCATGCTCTGTGTATTGCATGTGAGTGAGGCAGCTACTGAGAATAATGGGATATGCATAGTCTCACAGCAAACATGCACAGCATGCATTATACGTAGGTGTGTTACATGTGCACACACTACACCTCCATATGACATGCACATGTCATTAGCAATAGTATTGTTATTACGCACTCACCAGCATGGATTGGCTGCCTTGCTGTCACTCCAGAGGGACCTTCAAAAATATGAGAGTGATTGCCAGTGGCCACAACTGTGCCATTGATAATGTGAGTATGATAAAGTACAGTAGTACAACAGTTGGCTTTCACAGGTATACAGATTATACTCAGAATATCAATCTTGCAGAAGAATCGGCAGGTTAACAGCTACACATACAGTACACATCTCACACACGCATAAACTACTAGTACAGAGAACAGTCAACTACAGATATGGCATGTTACCTGCACACTCCATTTCAACATGCTGGGTTGCTCCAGCCTCCATGATGACACATGTTTGTGGATGTTGTTGTTGGCCTGGAGCCACAACACTTAGGAGGTGCTCCTCCACACTGGTGAGGGGGGGTGGATAGGTACCCCACCACCTGTGGCAAGCTGTTGTCTGTGGATATCAGAAGCACGCTGCCAGATATGTCTAATTAAATCACTGCAGTGATGGCGTACCTGCTCATATGTCCGGTTATGCATGCCTATGTCATTTACCCGACGGACAAGATCTTGCCACAGTGCAGCCCTCTCATGCTGGTTCTGACTGGTCCTGGAAAACAGCACAGAGAAATTCTGCACCAGGCTCTGGTGGATCTCCTGATCCTCTGCTGCTGTATAAGGTGGGTTACGCTGATGCACCATCACCCTGGAAGGAAAAGAAAAATATGTGAGCAAGTCACGTGGCACACTTAATATTCTAATGTACTGATATCACTTAACTGCCATATATAGCATCTGTCTGTCTATCAGGGGATACACATGTTCAATACCACATATCAGTGCTCAGCCCACAACTGTCTGACAGTGCCTGCCACACTCCATACAACAAACTAGTATACACCAGCACTCGGCACACTGTTTGGGATACAATGCACAACATCACACTGGGGGTACGTATCAAGCTAATGGATGAAGAATATTGTCATCCCATGCAATGAATGCAATGCACATTTACAGTTTCAACGGTAATCCATCCTAGTCTTTGATACCATACCCCTACCTGACATATGTGCACAGTTGTTAATATAGCCAGCATACTGCTGTCAGAGAGTATACATGCTCCCAGGTACACACACATACCCTGTAACACACATGTGATTGCGGCCATGGTACAGGCATCATTACACACACATTACACATACATACAACAAACAAATGTATGACGACACAGATGAGCATTAACTGTGTACCTTATAGTACTGTGTGCCCCTACTTACAGATACCTATGCATAAGGTATGTAATCTGTGCAGAGTACAGGAAACGCACCAGACAGTGTTACCAGGGAATGTGAACATACAAAATACTGTAGTGTTTAGGCCTACAACTTCAGGTAGTACAACAGTTCATATGTTAGCTGGATTCAACAGCAGTACCACTTACTGAGCATACATGTATTGCTTCTGCCTACAATGGGACACAACAGTCGTACACAGGGAACTACAGCACAACATATGCCAATCTACTATGTTTGCATCCCGATAACTGACACATCTTTCTCTGGCCTCACACCTAGGACACAAACTACCATGACAGACACAAACTCACGCTAAGCTATCACACCTTTACAGACCTTGCACACAGTCAGTGTCACACTCATTCAACCTCACATAGCTGGTATTGCACTGAGTACATGTGTGTGTGCATTGTGTCATAGGTAGGTACTATGCTATTGGCCCTGGGCCTAGGGCAGCCTAGCCATATGCTACCCTGCCCTTTGGGACACATGTAATGTGATTTTACTTGCTCCTGTGAAACGGTTACACAGAGGTGACTCACAGGGCATATTATCTATCTCCATAACATTCATCAGGGGTATGTATGACATCTACTAATAAGGAGCCTTGTTTGTTAATGCTGGGTGGTTTAATCCAGGGTATGGCATATTTGTGTATAGGAACCTGTACCTCCAGCATGTGCTGTTTAGTGCAGTGACAAGGATTAGGGCCCTAGGTCATGTAGGCTAGACGGATTGTGAGGTGTTGCCATGGTGGTTGGACGACTGGTATGGGTGTGACATACCTCTGTATGTCCAGCAGTGGTAACCTCTGTGTAGGAAGTATGCAAGGCACTCTAGCTGTGGTTTTGTGAGTCAGTCTGCATAGGGAATGTGTTTGAGGGCATTATCAGTCTTTGTTATGTATGTCTGTGGCTTTTCCACTTGCTGTAGTTCTCATGGGAGGTACATACTGCATAGGACATTGTGAGGTGTAGAGGGGTACACTGACTTACATTTCCCTAGCTGACACACTTTTGTGATGACACGTACCATGTACACGGATTACAAGACTAGTGTGCCACTGTGGATATCAAAGGGGAGGCTATTGTACACCTGTGTCCCATGTTCCCTTCTGACACCTCCAGTGGTAGGCAGGCAACCACCTATGTGGTAGATAGTGGGTAACATGTTTTGCAATGGGGTATGGTACTGCAGTATCAACACTGGTGTTCAGTCCATGCCTTGGTCACCAGGCACCTGTTGCAATACATCTGCTCCCATGTCCCCCTCTCTCACTCTCTCTCTCTCTCTATATATATATATATATATATATATATATATATATATATATATATATACATATAAATATATATATAAACATATATATATATATATATATATATATATATATATATATATATATATATATATATATATATATATATATATATATACACACATATACATATAAATATATATATATATATACATATCTATATATATATATATATATATATATATATATATATATATATATATATATATATATATACATATCTACATATATGTATATATATATATATATATATATATATATATATATATATATATATATATATATATATATATAGATTCACACACACACACACACACAGGCAAACACACATATACCTATATATATATATATCTATATATATATATATATATATATATATATATACATATCTATAGACATTCATATCTATCTGTATATATGTATGTATCTATTATATCTATATGTATATACATATTCTATCTATCTATCTATATATCTCCATCTATCTATACATACCTCTCTATCTATGTACATATATATATATATATATATATATATATATATATATATATGTAGATATATATATATATATATATATATATATATATATATATATATATATATATATATATATATACATATATGTATATGTATATATATATATATACATAAATATATATATATATATATATATATATATACAGACACACTTCTAAACATCCATTGCTGTACATATACATACACATCTAGGCACATAGACTGGCCACCTTTCATGGTGGGAATATCACTTCTGAAACAGTTGTGAGACATACCATTCTGTAATGATATTGCACAGTGTTGTGCAGAATGCATTATGCTGTCCTCAGGCCGTATAGCTGTAGCAGGCCTCACTGGCTCAGTCCCACAGATGTTCACCACCACATGACATATACCTGCACTGCATGCTGTTTTCAATGCCACACACTACAACCTATATTGATATGTGCACATGGCAACCTTCAACTACATATGCATGTCCAGCCTTCACTAACAGTTGCAGTATGTCCCTTGCCCTATGCACTTCTGCATATACATATAGATACAGACTGCTAACACATATGGAGGGTTCACAGTATGTAGATTACCTTTCAGACACATCATTCAGATGCCAGCAAATACATATCTATTACATACATTAGCTTTGTATTTCTCATCTCTGTCAGTTGTACCTGTTGATGTGTTGTATTTCTGTATTTTGCGGATTGGTGTCTCTGACAGCTTTTTTCTTTTGGCTTGCTGGTTTGCTTGCTTTTTTTTTTTTTTTGGTCTCTGTCTCTCTCTGTCTCTGTCTCTGTCTCTCTCTCCCTCCAGTTGCTGCAATGATATTATTGCATGTGTGGACTGGCAGTACAGGCTGCTCTTGTAGGTATCTGCACATGTGCATGTGATGGCTTCTGCACCAATTGGTGGCCAGCATTTAGTAATTGCATGCAGCCTGTTGTGTGGTAATTGCAGTTCTCACTGTGATTTCAGGACACTGCTGTAAAATGATAGGTTAGGTAGGCGTAGGCCTTTCAGTTTTGCAAGGTGGGGACCATGCTGGTTTGCTGTGGACACTGTTGTGTCAGTCAGAAGGTTGGTATATCTCTCATATCTGAGGCTGTGTTGTAGCCACTGAAATGCATGTTGTACTGAAACCTGGCTGTTGCTTCTTCCAGTTCACTCTTCTCAGTGTGTATGTTAACTCACACCTGTTAATGCTAACACTGTTTACATGGGAGTATGTACTTTCCTGTGGGATTTGTGGATTAACTGGCATACAACAGTAGTTCTTGCAATGTGTTGCTATGGCTTTTCTATTTTCCCTTTACATTCACTCCTTGAATGCCTGATATTTGTCTTTACTGGAATGTGTTGCTATGGCTTTCCTATTTTCCATTTACATTCACTCCTTGTAATGCATGATATATTTCTTTCAGCACTAAGTTCTTATATGTCTGCTGTGTCTTGGTGGTACTTCATGCAGTCTGGTGAGCCCAAGGTCTGGGGTTTGACACTTACAAAGGTATTTTATTTTGCTGCTGAGGAGTACTAGGGCCCTGTCATACAGAGTGAATAAGGCACTTTTAAACAGTTGTAAGCGGGAAGCAGGAAGTCAGTGGGGACACCAGCTAGGGATGTGCAGGCTGGGTGTAGGGAAGGTCCATAGCTGTACATTTCTTTAACTGCAATAGTTGTACATATGTTTGACATTTGGTGTGACATTTGAAACCTTCCACCCCTGAGAGAGGGGTGAGGACAACTACGTATATTGTACTAACAATTATGATTATCAGGCACATGCAGTGCTTGTGAACTGCTATACTGTCATTAGTGTGTTAGATGGCTACATCCTTTGATATTTCTGTGTTGTAATCCTACATAAGGGCATGCTTGTGGAAGTAATTCTACAGCTATTCGCAGAGTGTGTAACAGCAGACAGGCTGATATGCCTGTGTGTTTCTGACACTTCCAGGCCTGAGATACTTTCAGGTATATATTTGACCAGCCTCAGAGAAAGGTACATATCAGTGGGATACACCCGTGATATATTTCAGATATTCTGCAGTTGTGACTGTGGGGTATTTTGAGCATATGTATTACTACTCCATTTCTGACATGCAAGTAGTGTCTACTGTAACTTATTGACAGTTACCATTACGTGGGATTCCCCACCTTTCTGCCTACTGTTAGTACATTTCAGAGGGAGTCAGTGGGGCACATGTAACATTTGTTTGCAAATCAGGGACATCCCTGTAAATCAGTCACAGTTGGGAGGTCTGGCCTCTTACCTATTCAAATATGGCAGTGTTTATCCTGCTCTGATACTGTGTGGGGTTTGTAAGGTGCTACTGTAACATTATTACCTACTAGCATGGCTGTTTCTGTTATCACACTCATGTAATGCAATTCCACAAGAATTGCCAGTAAAGATACACAGAACAAGTTTTGTGTAATGGCCTTCCTATTTTCCCTTTACATTCACTCATTGTATTTCATGATATATTTCTTTCAGCACCAGGCTCTTGTATATTTGCTGTGGCTCAGTGGTAATTCATGCAGTCTAGTGTTTATAAGGTCCGGGGTTCGAGACTGACAGGGGTATTTTATTTTGCTGATGAGCAGACTACAGGCCTTGTCATACAGAGTGACTAAGGCACTTTTAAGCAGTTGTAAGCGGGTTTGCACGAGTTTGCGCAATGCTTAGCTATGCTTATCTATGCTTAGCTAAGTGCACACAAGCGCACACCTGCTGACTACTGCTTAAAAGTGCTTACTCCCGCTAACACCCGCGCTAATTTCTTTTAAAGAAAAGAAAATGGGGAAATAGGACAGTGGTGAAAAAGGGGGCACAAAGAGGGTAGGACAGTAGGAAAACAAGCTCGGGATGTGCAGGAAGGATGTAAGGAAGGCCCATAGCTGCCCAATTCTTTACCAGCAACAGCTGTGCATATGTTAGAAATTTAGAGTGAGATTTGACACCTTCCACCCCTGAGAGAGGGGTGAGGACAACTAAATATGTTGTACAGCCAATTGTAATTATCAGTTTACATGTCCAGCAGACATGTATGCGAAATGGGCAGCTATGTATGGGGCGTAATTTTTTTGTGGGAACAGAGTGCCCTTTTTTATTTTTTTTTCAGGTGAGAGTGGAATGTGAGGTACAGGAAGTAGGTATATTTTGGGAGGTAGGTTGGGGAGGTTAACAGACAAGACAAACAAGATGCATACAGGGGCAGCGTATAACACATGTGGGGGTAAACACAATTGAAGGGGACGGATGTTTGGATATCGCAAGCCCATGAGCCCACAGATGGCAACAGTGGAACTGAGATCCCCACCCATGGGCAATTACCACTGCGCCTTCACAGCCCAGGCCGGGGCTGTGCTGGGAGCTGGATAGGACGGGTAGGCACACCCGTGAGTTGCGCCACTCTCGCCTCAAGTTGGCATAGGGGATCAGTCACGGAACGCCTGATCTCACTGCACACCACAGACCTATGGAGGGTGAGTGGAGGCTCTCCTCCGGCCACGCTTGCAGAGGGGGGACAAGCCCCATCCCCTGCAGCGTTTCCACTCGAAGCTGGAACAGGGCCACCGGAGGAGGAGGTCCCGGCCTGGGCACTGGTGCCAGGTGCACTCGCCAGATGAGGTGGGAGAGGTGGGTCCGCTGGAACCCGCCTTCCCTGTTGTCCTGTGTTTAGCAGTATTATATGGCATTTTGGGTTACTAACAAACAACACCATTCAAAATTAGTTATAACAGCATGCATCAGTATTCCCATTAACCAAACACACATGAATTCTGAACATTGAGCAGCAAGCATAACACATGCATATTTAGAACAACAGTGGACATTCCAACAGCATGCAGGGTTCATTGGTGGCAACAGGCCATCAGGTTTGGATATGTGAACAGGGCACATGCATCAACGTACATGCAGATATGTATAAACCAACAGGACAAATGTCCATGGGAATTAATTGTGAATACACATACCCAGTTTGGTGTGGAATGGCATCATTTGTGAGAATAGGGTAGGGTGGAGAAATATTACATTAACAACTTAAACTACCTATACATATACTGTACATTCCTATTAGATGCAGATATATATCCACTACATGTATTAGTACAGTTTCCTGTATGTAACCTTATGAATGTTGGTGATGGGGATGTTACTGCTACATTAATATACATTCCATTTTTATTCATATATGTTCATATCTGGCTGTATTCAGGTAAAGCATCCTGCTACATTTGATTTATATGGGTCTAGACAACTGTGGATGTTCAGCATTTCATATAACCATACTATCTCCGTAATGCAAGGGTACAGCAACATATCCAAATTGTGGGATGGACACAGTCCAGGTTCTGTACTTTATTAAAGACATTTCACTCTTTGGTTGTGGCTGTCTCATTCATTTCATTATGTAGTGAATGCAGTATACCCTTATTCCAGACTTATTACAGCTTTCTTGGTAGCTTCAAACTGTCTTTCTCACACTCTCTCACTTATTTTATATTTACATTTCAGGATGGTACTTAACTCTAGGCTTTATTAACATTTATTACTGGGTTACAACAATCCTTTCCAAATGACTCACTTATTTCATATGGCAAAATTTACAAGGATGTATTCGACACTTGTCTGTCCTTTGTTGATTGATTACAACACTCATTTTCAGGCTGAAGCAGTTGTCTGATATTACAATACAGGTGGAAACTCTATTTGAGACTTGTTTAATCTTTATTACTGGATTGCAATACCCTTTTCCAGGCTGCATCACTTATCTAATCTTACAATACTAGCATAATCTTTCTTCTAGGCTTATTTGACCTTTATTACTGGGTTACAACACTGAACTCTTTTACAGGCTGTCTCACTTCCACTCTATAACAATACCAGCAGAATAATTACTAACCTGCCTGGTGGTGCAACCTTGCCAGCCTATCAGCATATGCTTGTCGATTCGCGGAACAAACACCTGCAGCTGTAATATAAATGTAGGAATATTGGAACATACCTATGCATACTATAGGCTAGGATAGCATTTCTTACATACTTAATTACATGGATACTTACTCAGTAGTGGGGCGTTGGGCATTTGACGGGCCTCCTGGATCCATCGGTTCAGTTGGTCCTCCTTTCATCGCTTCAGGTCCGCATGGTGGTGACAGGCCTGTTCACCAGTCCTCAGAATGCTTGTGGCACTGGTGAGATCATGTGCCAACCGGTTCCACGCCTCTGTCTTGTACGCTCCTCATTGAACCTGGCCCTGCATGAGTTGTGCTTCATGATGGTGGACTAGGAGCCAAACCATATATTTTGACTCCTCAATGCCCCACCTTTGTACTCTAAAGCGATTTCCCTGTCCTGCACCTGCCATCCTGACTGCAAATGGGTACCACAATCAGTTATAATGTGTATTCCTGCCTATGGGGCTTATATATGCCGGTTTTGCCGCACTTATCTGTGATTGGCCATTTTGGATATTTCTCTGCTTACAGCAAACCTGCTTTGTCATGGTTATATTTTCATTCATTCCTATATGTATGGTAATACTGTATTTCTAAGTACAACTGTCGTGTCTTAGTGGTTCAGTACTTTGACTATGGTGCACAGTATCCCGGGTTCGATCCTTGTCATTGCTTTTTTATTTTACTACTGTCTAGACAGGCTAGGAGGTGTGTTTGTGTAAAGGTGACTTTGCTACAGCTTGCCCAATGTTTCCCGATGGTAAGTTGGTTGGCGTGCTGTGCAGCTCCGCGCAAACGGCTTATGCTGGGTAACACATTATTTAACTATAAGCACTCATATTAAGCTGGGTAAAGCGCTGCCCAGCTACGGGCACTCATATTGAGCTTGTTAAAGTGCTGCTCAGCTACGGGCACTCATATTAAGCTTGTTAAAGAGCTGCTCAGCTCCGGGCACTCATATTGAGCTTGTTAAAGCGCTGCTCAGCTACGGGCACTCATATTAAGCTTGTTAAAGCACGGCTCAGCTACAGGCACTCATATTAAGCTTGTTAAAGCGCTGCTCAGCTACGGGCACTCATATTTAGCTTGTTAAAGCGTTGCTAAGCTATGGGCAATTATGATCCTTTTTTTATATATTACATCGGTTTTGTTCACAAATACATGGGCCATTTCATTACATTTTACTTAAATTATAGTTATATATGTCAGGGGATTGTTTCATACTTATTTAAATAAAAATGGAGAATGATATTGTGGGTGCTCAAACCGTGACTACCTCCTCTTTGGCCGACGTCTCTACCGCTACGCTATTGCTACTTGGCTTAATTTGCATATGTAGATCTTATATACTTTTCAATGTCTGCTAACTGTGGCTGAGCAAAGGGCATACCCACGCAAACAAGCGCAAATGCGGGCAAACATTTTGGAAATTATAAAAAAAAAGGAGACTGCTATTTTTACATTTTACACATTTTCAGTAGGGTTTAGTCTGTGGGGATGCGTGGTGTTGTGTTCATGACATTTCAGCAGACGCGCTCGTGGGTGTTTACTTTCAGGACTCTGACTCTTCTGGGTGCGTGTCCCTTTGCTGTACTCGGCAATCGGACACGCCCCTTACTTTCCTACAATTACCGTGTTAGACTAGGGTATGATTCAGCATGACCTCATGAATATGCATGGCATGCTGACGTCATACCGTTCAACTGCAGCCTCCGAGTAAGACATATTAAATCTTACACGGAGGTTTCGTGAATCCGGCCCAACACTTTTTTTCCTCCTTTGCTTCTCTCTGACTATTTTTACTCCCTTCTATGCCTTACACATCATAGGCATTTGTAATCCACCCAAAATTTGAATTCTCATCATCCCAGGTTTTTCAGAACCGATTATTATTTTATTCTATAAAGTTACACCAATACTACTAACACTACATCAGCTTGATTTTTATTAATATTAGAGTAGTGCAATATATTTAGAGTTGTGTAATACTTTGAACTAACGTCTGATGATCCTACTCGTATAATTACTTTGTATTAATTCTGTATTAATTCATTTTGATTTTTGTTGACTTTTGTTTTGTTTTATATGTCTGTACATGGAGCTTTTCTCCTCGGGCCTCCATTGAAAAAGGGTTCATCTTGGCCCAATGGACTGTCCCTGTTAACAAACTGCAAATAAATGAGAAAAAAAATAAATTTAAATGAAAAAAAAATAAGGGGACAGTATGTTTTTCAGCTATATAAAAATAACCATTTAATTCAAGTGTCTAGACTTGCTGTACAGAGTGCATTGTTTAAAAAAGAAATAAGTTGAAGTAATGTTCACTTGACTTCAATCAAATAATAATGACTGGGTCAATATAATTTCTATCATCTGAATGTGTTAACTGTACTCATCCCTCCTGTCCATTCAGTTAGCTTCTGCAATCTCTTTATTTGTACTTCAGTTCAGAGGTTGCCGAATCCAGATCACTACTTAGAAGTTACACTCACCACAATTTTAATCTGCCATTGCTGTCGATGTTGTCCATGTACTTATGCATTTACTCCAGTTCACTTTCAGACACAACCTCATCCCCTGTGTACTAGCCTTCTCAAACTAATTAATTATTAGGACATTCACATCTGCAGTTGTCATTTTAGTCCAAACTAATGGGGCCTTCCTTTTATATTCTGCTTCCTGTTACAGTCTTCCTCCTGTTTATATGAAGACAAAAAAAGGGAAAATGGGGTAGAACCCAGCCATCCATTAGTCAATTGAGTTCTCCATACATAACAATCAATACATAACAATCCTATCCTGTTTCAGTTATATATATTCACTTCATCATCCCTCACATGCATTGTTTTTTTATCTCATAGTGCTTGTCTTATGTAAAGCACTCTTTAGCTCACACTGCATTGTTCAATATTCAGTCCCCTAAACTTCTTTACTTACAGCTTATCATGGCTTCTCTTCCATCCCAAATTGAGTTTCTTACTTTCTTTCTCAATTTCTAAGTAATAGGAACAGTCTGTTACTTTCCCTTAGTTAATTAATTGGGTCTTTTATCATCAGCAGCCCTTTTCATCACCCGAGATTCAATTCATGTTCTTCTTGTATTTCTGGTCCTGCAGGCTCTTTCTCTGCAGTAAGCAGTCATAATTCCCATATGGCTTTTTGTTCCATGGCAAAAGCCTCAGCTCCAGCCTTCAGCCGTATCCTGATCTGCACAGGAAAGCCAACTCAAAGCCCCAATTGGTTCCACTTGCATTCTTGTATGACTGATACTAACATTCCTCTCCTTCTACTGCTATGGGCTGACAAGTACTGATCAATACATGCTCTCTTGCTTCTGATCATTATTTTTTTACCAGCTTTCCATATTACAGGCAAAACTTCTCTTCTCAAACTTTCTATTACAGGTCTAGGATACAATGGACCTACCACCATAAGATGTCATAGGATTCTATAGGCCCACCATACCTTGCAACAGTCCAGATTTTCAGAGAATGTCCAGATTTTGCCTCATATTTGTGGTCTGTTCCTCATAAAATTTATGGTTTTCTGTGAAATCATTGAGAATTGACGTCACTAAGTAATGACATACATTTTGCTTCAGACTTTGTATCCTTCAGAAAAATGCATACAAATTCTATTCGTGCAACTTTCTAAGTTTATAAAAGCAATATTTAAAATCTGTCCTTATCTTTTGGCATTTGCCCCCCATTCTTTTAGGCTTTTTCCAGATTTTTTTGTATTAACGAGTTGAGAGGTATGGCCCTCTCACTCAGATTTCATCTTCAGGGATGCCAGTCCAAAGAGTTAGCTACTTCCTCATATAACATTTTCAGTCATTACCTTCCACCATTTCTGGGAACCCGTCTCTTTTTAAGTTATTGCTTCTCACTCTATCATCATAATATATAAGCTTAGCTTCAACACAGTCAAAACGGGTGTCAGTAATATGTACTCCTTCCTTAGGCTTCATGTTTTCCTCTATAATGGATTGAAGGGCATCACTGTGGTTTGCAAGACTTCACCTTCCTCTGAAAATGTTTTATTAAAGGTTTATAGATAAGTACTAGGCTAGCTGCCCTTGCAGGTCATTTTAAGCCTAGCCAGTTTCCCTTTTTGTGGTTGAATTAACCAATCCCATTTGGTTAGAGATTGGCTTTACCAATCCCATGGTCAATAATTATATATGAGAATGAGAACAACTGGGATTATACCATAGATAATTTTGGGGACACATGCATGATATAAAGCATTTAGGAGCCGCCTATGTCCATTAGTAGTACAGGAGGCAGTCCTGGGATAGATTTTCTGTTTCATAGGTTCATAGGTTCATAGAAGGTTACTAGGCTAATGGCCCCAGAGCCCTTACAAGCTTAGCCATAATTATCCAGAGTTGCCCCATTTGTTAGTGGTTAGGTGAGTGAAGTCCACAGATGTAAGCGTCTACGGAAATTAATACCAACTGCCTCTGTCCATTAAAGACATGAGTGCAACCCAAGGAGTGAATATGTAGCCACCCATCTAATGATCTAGGTTGCATTTGAAGAGGGTCCAGGAGGGGGTCTGTTTCACATGAATTGGAAGCTTATTCCAGAGAAGTGGCTATCTCTAGGAGATGTATCTATCTCTCCAGCATGATTTGTTCATGTCAGAGGCCAGGTTAACATCCCTGGAGCTAGTGACCATCATGCAATTTGATTTATGAATTTGTAACATTTTGGTGGGAGGATGGCAGTATGGTTAAGGTGTTTACCTTGCAGATACAAGGTGCAGGGTTTGATTCTCACATGGGATAATTGGCTAGTCTTAAAATGGCCCACAAGGGCAATTAGCCTAGTACTAATCTGTGAACCTATGAACCATCAGGGCTGGGTCAGAGACTGACCTGTAAGCCAGGTTCAGGTCACCCCCTAGCAGCCTGTAGAAGACAGAATACCATGACAGGGCATTCAATCTTTCCATGTAGGACTTGTTTTGTATACCCTGTATTTTCTTGGTGAGAAAGTCTCCCAAGTTGTTACAGGTGTCTGGTGAAGTACATGCAAAAGGGAACATTTGTATTCAAGTAATGGTTTGACGAGGGCAGAGTATAATGAAATTATAACATCCTTAGATCTAGATGCAATGCCTTTATTTATAAGATGTGCCACATAGAAGGATTTCCTTAATACTGTGGATATGTGGTGGTCAAAGTTCAGATTGCTATCAATCTGAGTACCCAGATCATGTACCACTGGGTCAATGCTTAGGGGGGAGCTGTCTGTAATGTAATTAGCAGGAATGTCAGCTTTCCCAAAGGGAATAATAATTCATTTTTTTGCATTTAGCTTTAATCTGTTGCTTTGGTACCAATCATTTGTCTGCATTAACCCTGTCTGCAGTATATTAATACCATTGGGGGACTCAATGATTGCTCCTAATTTGCAATCATCAATGAACTTGGTCATCCACAGGCCGTCCAAGTTTGCCAGTACTTCTGAGAAATCAATTTCAAACAGTAAGGGGCCCAGGTTCTGTGGTAGGCCACTGGTAACTGGTCTTTTGCTAGAGGTGAAGTTACCCACTTTGACAGTATTTGTTCCATTGGTGAGCCAGTTGGCTACCCGTCTGGTAATGTAGGGGTTAATTCCCAATTGGGAGTGTTTCTCTATAATACCTAAGTGCAGTTATTGTCTCAAATGCCTTGGCTAGGTTAAGATAGGTGGTATGCACTGTCTTTGTCTCATCCAGGGCCTTGGTCATTTTCTTGAAGAAGTCAACAATGTTTAACAGGCATGATCTATCTTTAACAAATCTGAACTGGGTTGGGTCCAGAGTTTGAATATTATCTATGTAATTGTTAATATGGTCCATAATGATTATTTCCATAGTCTTGCAGATGAACTAGTCAATCTTATTGGCCTATAATTCCAAGGGTAGTTTGATGGCCCCCCTTTGTCCAGAGGGATTATTGTTGCTGTCCTCCGTTCCACTGGAACACATCCAGTTCTCAGGCTGTGGTTAAACAGGAATCCAAGTGAGTCTACTAGGTCATATTTTAACTTGTTAAAAAGGCAATCTGGGCTGTTGTCTGGTCCCACTGATGTCATACTTTTGGCCATGGAGAGCGCTGAGATGACCTGCTGTTTTGAGATAATAGGCAGAGGAATGCTGGCAGGCATACTTTGGAGGATGCCTGAAGGGGACAGGGAGTGAAGTTTTCTCCAACTCTGTCAGCTAGCAGGTTGGCTTTTACCTCAGGCTGAGTATGGGTGGTGCCATCCACAACCATTTCGGTGCATAGCTGAATATTCCCTTTTAGATTTCAGATGTAGTTAAAAAATGCCTTGTGGTTATCCTTAGCTAGGAAGGCTATTTTTGCTTCGTAATTAGCTTTGAAGGACTTGACAGGATCTCTAATTTGTTTGTTTAAGCTAGAGAGGGATTTCTTCATCTGCTGAGCCAGTTCCCCCTTGTTCTTGGACATTAGTTTCTTACTCTTGTTGCATAGCCTGTTTATACTAGGGGTCCACCACAGTATCTTGTTTTTTTGGCAAGACCTGGTTTTAATCTGGTCGGGTAAAGATGATTCTATACAACTGCTTAAGTGGTTAAACTAGGCGTTGGTATACACCTCTGCATAGAAGTCTGTGTTATCTGCATTTGAGGGGACTTTGAAACTTCTTATACCGTCACTTAGCAGGAGGTAATTTCTCTTAGAAAAATTCTTAAGCATTTTTGAGCATGATGGGTATCTGATCTTATACTTATATCAGACAAGACTGATTTATGATGATCTTACCAGGGAATACATCACACATGGGGGTGCAATGCTCTCTCATGTTAGTGAGTACTATCACATATGGGGGTGCAATGCTCTCTCATGTTAGTGACTACTATCACACATGGGGGTGCAATGCTCTCTCATGTTAGTAATTACTATCACACATGATGATGCAATGCTCTCTCATGTTAGTGAGTACTGTCACACATGGGGGCGCAATGCTCTCTCATGTTAGTGAGTACCAAGTACTATGTCCAGGACATTTGAGCCTCTTATGGATGTGCTAACTAGCTGTTCCAGACCATTTGCATTGTCAAAGTCCAAGAACCTCTGAGCCAGCATGTTTGTGGTCATGTATGTTTCCCAGTAAATGGTAGGATAATTAAAATCACAGAGAAGTAAGTTGTTAGGCTATATGGAAAATGACTCCGGTAAGTCCAGGTATGCAGTATGCTTTTCTTATTTCATGGTGGGGGATCTATAGCTAGCTATTATGTGGTAGGACACTTTCCCTATAGTTAATTGGGCATGGAGTAGCTCAGGAGAGTCATACTGTTTGACCAGTCTCAAGGTGTACTTATCCTTAGTGAAGATGGATATACCTTCTACTTTGGTTCTTTCAAGCTTAGTTTGTGGTCTGAATGTATGGAAGGCATTATAGCCCTGCACAGCCGGGCTGCTTTCTGTGTCTTTGAACCATGTCTCTGTGACTGCACAGATGTCAGCATCTTCCAAAGTGGGATGTGCTTCCAAGGAGTTCAGTTTCTTGTTTAGACTCCTATCATTATAGTTTCATAGTTTCATAGCATAGTACTACGCTATCTGCCCTGGGGCATTTGTAAGTCTAGCCATAGTGATGTGGCATTTGCCACCCCATGAAATGGTACAAAAATGTACAGAATAAATTAAGAATACTGTGTCTAGTAGTGACACAATGAAGGTCCCCTTATATAATAGAATTAGTTTACTGTGCCCCTGTCTAGCAGTGACACAGATGTGACCCCTGTGGTAAACTTACGATCTCCCATCCACTCATCAAGATTTCTCTTGAAGAGAGTCAGTGAGGGGCTCTGCCTAATACGAACTGGGATCTTGTTCCAAAGCATGGGAAGCCTCTGGGTTATGAATCTATCCCTCCAGCATGTCCTATTCATACTTGTGCCGAGGTTTAAGTCTTTAGCTCTCGTGGTTCTGATGGACTTGGATTTTTTGAGGTGGAGCATGTCCATCAGATCCTGATTGGACATGGCCATGTACGTCAGGCAGAGATCACCTCTGAGCAGGTGGTATGATACTGAATAGAGCTGAAGTTTCTTTAGTCTGGCAGAATAAGACATATGTTGGAGACCCTTGATCCTCTTGGTGAGGTACTTTTGTGGTCTCTCCAGCTGTTGCAAATGCCGGGTGAGGTACATACCAAATGGGGCATTGTACTCAATCATGGGTCTGATGAGGGAGGAATATAGGGGTACAATGACATCTTTGGATCTGGATGTGAATCCCTTCATGATGAGGTGTGCAAGGTAGAATGTTTTTCTAACCACTTTGGCAACATGGGTATCAAATGAGAGGTCGCTGTCGACTTGGGCCCCTAGGTCTCTGATTACTTTTTCAGTACTCAGTGGGTTGTTGCCTATGTGATAATTTGTGGGTACTTTGTTTTTCCCAAAGGGGATGAATATACATTTTTGGCATTTAGTTTAAGGCCGTGACTCCGGCACCAGTTGTCCATTTCTGTGAGGCCTTTTTGTAGGATGTGTGTGTCTGCTGGTGTATCAACTATGCCGCCTAGTTTGCAGTCATCTGCGAACTTTGTCAGCCACAGCCCTCCCCTGTTTGCTTTAACATCTGAGAAATAAATGCCGAACAAGAGGGGTCCCAGGACAGATCCCTGTGGGACACCACTTGTGACTGGCTTTGAGTCTGACATTGCTCCAGTGATTTTAACTTTATGGGTTCTGTACTTTAGCCAGTTTGCAACCCATCTAGTGACATAAGGGTTTATATTTAAGCTGTTGAGCTTATCTATGATGCCTGAGTGGGGTATTGTGTTGAAGGCCTTAGCCAAGTCCAGGTATGCTGTATGGACTGCTTTGCCCTCGTCAATGGCTCTAGTGACTGTTTCGAAAATGTCAACCAGGTTCAAAAGGCAGGATCTGCCCTTTACAAAGACGAACTGGGTGGGGTCAAGTGTCTGTAGGTCCTCTATGTCTCTGTTTATGATTTCCATAATGATTCTTTCCATAGCTTTGCAGACCTGGCTGGTTAAGCTTATGGGGCTTTCCAGGGTCTGTAGAGGCACCCCCCTTGTGGAGTAGGACCACTGTAGCTGTATGCCAGTGTTCAGGTAAATATCCCGAAGTAAGGCTAAGGTTAAATAGCATTTTTATGTGTGGGTTTAGCTCCTCTTGGAGTTCACGTAACACGCAACCCAGGATACCGTCAGGTCCCATTGATGCTGTGTTTTTTGCTTTGTTTAGGGCAGTTCTCACTTGGACATCTGAGATTACAGGGAGATTACATTCAGCTGGGATAAGTATTTCTTCTTTTGGGGGTGAAGGAGGGGAGAAATTTGCACTGAACCTGTCAGCCAGAATGTTGGCAATATCTGTGGGTTCAGTTTATTTTTTATTGTTGTGAACCAACTCTGAGCATATCTGAGGGTTTCCGCCCAGGTTTCTAACATAGCTGAAGAAGGCTTTGTGGTTATCTTTAGTGTCCTTAGCGATTTTTCTCTCAAAGCTGGCCTTGGATGTTTTAATGAGAGAGCGTAGTTTTTTGCTAATGTTGATCAGAGATGTCTTCCCTTCATGGGATTTTGCTCTGACGTGCAGTAGCTTCCTTCTTTTGTTATACAATTTGTTTATGGCTGAGGTCCACCAGACAGGACGCTTACCTTTGGTGGAGAGGGACTTGGATTTGTTTGGGATTGCATGATCCATGCATTCTTGGAGATGTCCATAGAAAGCATTTGTGAAGGATTCAGCATTGTGGGATGTGGTATCCACTGGCACAGTGGGCTTAAAGGATACCATCTCAGTCTTAAGAAGAGTGAAGTCTGCTTTTGAGAAGTTTTTCACTGTGGTCTTTTGTGCTGGGGGTGGAGGTGGGATATGTATATCCAGGGTGATTAGTTTGTGGTCAGATCTTACTAGTGAGGGGTATACTTCCGGTGTGGAGCATTTTGTCCCCATGTTTGTTATTATCAGGTCTAGTATATTATCTCCCCCAGTGGGAGAGGTGACTAATTGTTCCAGTGCATTTGAATTTATGAATTCCAGGAACCTTTGGGCTAGGGTATTAGGGCTAGAATAATGTACCCAATCTATGTTTGGGTAGTTGAAGTCTCCCAGTATGATGGTATTTTGTGATACATTCATATCCTCCAGTGTCTTCAGGAAGGCTGAGTGGAGTTCTTGAGATTGGGTGGGTGGTCTGTAACATGCTACCAGTTGTATAGCAATTTTGCCTATGGTTAATTGCACCTGTATGGTCTCTGATGCTTCATGTGTTGCTACTAACCTGGAGGTGTGGGTGTCCTTAATGAATATGGACACTCCCCCTCCCTTTGTGGTTAGGCCTGGGTTTTGGGGCCAAAAAGCATGATACGAGGTATAGCCTGGTAATGCTGGGGTGCTCTCAGGAGCCTTGAACCAGGTTTCAGTTACTGCACAGACGTCGATGTTCTCCATGCTGAGGAGTGCATCAAGTGCCTGCATCTTGAGATTTAGACTTCTGGCGTTGAGCAGCATTACCCTTAGTTTTTTTCCATTATTGTTTTCTAAGGAGGTGGGTTTGTCTTTTGAGCCTTGCCTAAAAAAGGCACTATGGGGGGGGCAAGAGCCTTAGCCAATATCCAGAAGCCCAGTGGTGACAGGTGTAAGCCATCCCTTGAGAAGCAGCGTGGCTTGTCCAACATGTCATCCCAGGCAGACAGACATTGGATCCCCTTAGAATGACACCAGTACTTGAGCCAATTGTTAAAGCTGATCATCTTGTCTTTGTATTGTGGTACCATTCTTGGTGAGGGCAAGATGCTGCTCAGGGTCAGGGTCATACCAGCCTGGGCTACATAATCGGAGAGCTCCTCTATGTCTCTTTTCATGTAGTCCAGGGAGGTACGTCTCAGGTCATTCACACCAGCATGGACAATGACTGAGTCATATTTGTACTTGCTTTGGAGTGACTTTAGTGCGTGTGTTATGTGGTGGATCCTAGCTCCCGATAGACAGCTCACAGTCACCCTCTCCTTGTTCATCCTGGTCAGCGGGACATCAGTGTGTCTGACTATAGAGTCACCTATTACTAGTGTATCAGGCAAGGTGTTTGGCCTTAAGGGCTGTGATTGGTTGACACACTGATTTATTGAAGTATGTGCTGCCTGTGTTTTGTTTTGAGGTGGTGGATTTTTGGGTGTCTGCTTTGGGAGTCTCTGTTGTTTTGGTAAGTTTTTTATTAGAGCCTCCGAGTATGTCTTTGTGTTTTTATGTGTTTGGTTTGCAGTTGTGGTAGGTCTATGTGGGACTGGGATTGTTGTGTGTGTGGCCATCTCCTCCTGTCTGGTCATGCCAGCCCTGAGTTGAGAGAGTTCAGCCTCCAGTTTGGCTATATAGTTGCATCTCTCACATGTATTTGTGTTTGTTGGGAGGAGGAGAGGGTTGTCTGTGTACATGAGACAATTGTAGCATTGTCTCAAGATATCCAGATTGACCAGCTGAACTGGAGAGGACGCCAGTAATCTGCCACTCGACATGCTAGAACTGTATAAGGGAGTGCTGTATCTTTAAGGGAAGTGGATATTCACAGGGGTGGTAAGTAGATGTAGTGCTTTACTTAGTATGAGAGTGCTTACTTAGTAGAGAAGTACTGAGAACAAGTGCTAGGCTTATAATATAGTAAGTAGTCTGGTTATACTAAGACTAGAGCTTCCTTAAGGGAAAATTTGAAGAGCAGACTTGGCGGAGCCAGAAAAAGTTTAACCTTGTTTAACCAGCGCTGTGCAAAGCCATGCAAACACGGATTTTAAACAGTGAACTGCAAAAGAGCTAGAAATGGTCCAAAACAACCAATTACTACAGCTTCTTGTGCTGAGGTCACTTCCTACAGGGACAGGTAGGCTGCTCAAGGCTCCCCACTCCCACTGGTGAGCAAAGAAACTTCCTTCTATCCAAGTAAGGTAATGGACAACACAGGAACTACACCACAGCCCAGAATACAGCAATGCCTGTAAACTGGTCTAAACTAGTCGAGGAAGGTGGGAAAACAAGGATTATTTTTTTGTTTTTTTGTTTTTTTGGTAGAAACACACAGAAAATGCAGGAACAGTGATAAATTAGTTACACAGGCTAGCACACTTTAGTGGGCAGCCTCCACAGTTAAATTAAACAAACAAACAACAAACTTTCAATCAAATTCAAGTAAAATGGAACTTTAAGTGCAGATTTTAAAATAATGCAGCAAACAGTTAAAAAACAGTTCAAGCTAGTTCAGGGTAAGCTACAGAAGCTAATTCAAGTGAAAAAAAGCAAAGATTAAGCAGCAGTACCTTGAGTTTATCTAGAGAGGATTTTGTTATGTTGGGAGGTTCGTTATTTTGACACTGCCTAAAAAGACACAATAGGCATGGCTAATGCCTTTGCCAGTATCCGAAAACCTAGAGGAGACAGGTGCAGAGCATTGCTGGCAAAGCAGCGTGGCCTATCGACCATGTCTTCCTAGGCTGACAAGCATTGGATCCCCTTGGACTGACACCAGAAGTTTTGCCAATTGTTAAAGTCAATCATATTTTGTTTCTATTGTGGTACTAGCCTTGGAGAAGGTAGAAAGCTGATTAAGGTTAGGTTTATACCTTCCTGTGACACATAATCTGAGAGCTCAGTCATGTCTCTCATCACATAGCCCAGTGAGGTAAGTCTCAAGTCATTTTCCCCCATATGGACTATGATGGAGTCATACCAAAATCTGTGGTTTAGTGACTTGAATGCTTGAGTGACTTGACAGATCCTGTCACCTGACAGGCAGCTAACCATAACCTACTTCTTATCTAACCTGGTGAAGGAACGTCCATGTGTCTCACAATGGAGGCACCTATGACCAATATATTAGGTTTTGTGATGTTACTCTTTATGAGCTTATTTGCTGACACACTGGTGTGTGTGTTATTATGTGTTGTGGTTGTTTTTTGCATTGTTATATGTGTAAGTGGTTTCCATTTGGGAGGCCTCTGATCTTTTGATAAGTTATTAATGAGTACCTCCACATATGTGGGTTTATGTGTTGTGTCTTCATTTAGTGTGAAAAGTGTATGTGTGCTGATAATCTGTTTGGCATTCAGTTTGTCCTTATGTGAGAGTCCTGCCTCCAATTTCATAAAGTAACTACATCTCTCACATAAAGTACTTGTTTGTTTCAAGAGTGAGTGGTTATCAGTATACATGAGACAATTGCCACAGGATGCCCATATCTATCAGGCTGGCGAGAGAGAAATGATAGGAAACTTCCCATCCATGTTATCAGGCTCTTACTTTATGTTTTATTATGGAAGGGAATGGGTTAACTTGACAAAATGGTGCTGGTAGTGCTGAGACTAGAAAAGGGACTTATATTTTGTGTAGGCTAAGGTTGATCAATAAGGCAATACTGCTCAGTTCACAACTGAGTTGCTCCTAGAGCAGCAGAAAAGCTTGGAAGGGTTTCATTGATAGTTGTTTAGGAAAAAACTGAGCTTCTAAGCTTTTGGGTCAATAAAATAACACTGTTGATCACCACTGCATGAAGAGCAGCACCATACAAACAAGAAGCTTAAATACAAGCAAAGAGTAAACAGTTTTAAGCTAACTACCAGTCAGGAAAGTACGCAATAAGCCTTCCACCAGCAATCCCCAACAAATACAGGTTAGATCAGCACACTTCTGCCACAAGGGTGCAGGAAAAACACCTTCTTAATGTAAAATAGCTGGTTTGGAGCCCAAGTGTACCACGACCACACAAACTACACACAACAGCCCTAAAACTGACAGATACAATGTAATACAGTGCAATTAACTACTTAAAGCAGCAGCAGACAGAACATTTGTTTTTTGAAATCGCTAAAGCACAATCACAGTATATAAGAGAAGTGCAAAAAGATACTTAGAGCCTTTTTGTGGGCTTCTAAGATCAGATACACCAGGTAAACACCTACTGACACTAGATGAATAATCCCAGTCCTCCAAATGTAAAAGCACAGTAAAGGAGTGTCCAGAGTGAAATGCTACCCCGAACAAATGCAAAAGATACAAAATGCTACCACAAGCAAACTTAAAGATATGGATACAGAAATGTACTTTAAACATCTTATAAAAATGTGATTATTCAATAAAAGTCTTCACTTTGTATAAATGAGCCAAGACCCACTCAATTGTACAGAATTTACAAAGGCACTGAAAACAAAATAAGCTGATTAATAAGCCCTCCAGCCAATAAAACTTCACTTAGAAATTTCAAGTGTTTCTCAAACCTAAACATACCAGGTGCACTAGATGGAAAATCCACTGACCTTTTGATGTAAAACAGGTGCTTGCTAGAATGCAACAATACACTACTTTATCCAACAGCTAGCTAGGTAATGAATTCAGAGCAAGTAAATCAGTAGAACAGATGAGAGGCAAAATGCACTTTTTCAATATAAGCACAAGAAAAGGCAAATAAATAATTTAATATATCGACAACAGTGTAGAAAGGGAGAAGCTTATTAACCTCAATTTACAGTAAGGGTGGGCAGCTTAAAATCACCATGTTTAAAAAGCAAATCAATTATAGGGAATCACTAGCAGTGCTTTAGTTTATGCAGGCTTGAAATCTTTTCAGAAAAAGATAAAGGCTCAGAGGTTCACTTTGTATTTGAAATGTGCAGCCTAGCTAATTTGTCTGTCTCTTACATAGAACAAAACATCAGGCCAAGCATATTTCTTAAAACAGACAAGAAAATGGAGCAGGTAAAATAGAAAGCAGCTTTATCACTCACTTTATTTGTTTATTTTATTTATTCTTTGTTGACTAGGTTAGTCCATTGGACTTGTAACCTCTAGTCAGGGGAGACTCGAGGCTGTATTTATACTATTAGGAGAAATTTGGCCAAGGCATCAGGGAACTTCCCCTACTCTTGGTAGTCAGGGGAAGGATTTGTTTCTTACATATCCCGACATCCTGTTTCCTATCCAGGCATGGAAGCAGCCAGAAGGAGCAGGAAGAAATTATGGCTGATTCAGCTTTGGCTGAAAATGAAGTGAAGGTTGATAAAGATGTAGCTGAAATGGTAGAATCACTACCAGAAGTTTTTTTCTGATGCTGTGGGTGCAGAAAATAACAGTGATATTGGAAGAAAAGAAGATTGTAGCTGTAATATAGATGGATTCAGAGGAAAACTTTCAGAGGGAATGTTTAAAGGAGAGACAGTTACCTCTGAGAAATGCATAATTACAACCCTCCAATTGGGAGAGTTGTGGGATGATTATTTGGAAGAAATGGTAAACCAAACTGAACCAGAAAGTGGAGCTGCAATATCATGGAGTGACATCATGCAGAAAATAGAAGAAGGAAAAGGAGAAGGAGAGACTGTGCCAGAAAAAGGTCAAGAGACAAAAACATATGCACAAACTGTGGGAGAAGGAGTAAAGAAGAAAGAAGAAATACAAGAAACAAAAAAGAAATATACAGTACGTTTGAGCTGTAAAAAAGAAGAAACTTTGGACAGGTATAAGGTTTGGGATTCTGTCATAGCACCTCTGGGTGTCAAAGCAAAAGAGGTTAAAACATTCATTTTAATTAATAGAGAGACTTTTTTGTGACTTGATATTTGAGACTGGGCAGGCCATGGAAAATTGTTTGGATGCATATGAATAAAAGAAAAATATTGATCCATGGTCAGAATATGTTGTGCGAGCTTTTTACAGACAAAAGAATAATGATCCAGTTTAGAACTGAAGTTGAAGCAAAAGAACTAAAAGAACATTTGTTAACTATATGTAAATAAGTTATGGGCACTAAAAAAGTATATGATGAAAGATGACTATGGACTGGGGAATGGAAATCTGGAGTAATACTGAAAATGGAAAATGTTATGGACTTACCTAGTATTATTACTGTTCATGGTAATAGAGGTTTTGCGAAATGCAGGGGTCAACCAAAAACCTGTTATTTTTATGGAAAAAAATGATCATTTAATCAATGAATGTGATAAAAAATATATTATTTATGTGGTAAAACAGGGCATAATGTAAAAAAGTGATTTAAAATGCAAAAAATGTGGCAATACTGGTCATTCATGGCTAGAATGTGAAATGACCTTGCAAGAAAATGAAAATGAAGTTATACAGGATGAAGAGATAGTAGAAGGTGTTATACATGAAAGTGTACAAACATATGTAACTGATAAAGAGGTTGTATATGAAGTTAAAGAAAATAACAAGGAAAAAGAAACAGAGGATACAAGTGAGGAAGAAGCGGATTGGTGCACAGTAAGAAATAAAAATAATTCAATAGGGAAAAGAGTTAAAGAAAAGAAAATTCAAAAACATAATGCTTAGAGAAAATAAAAAAAGGAAAGGGATAAACATTTTATGATACTAACTGTTCTTAAAAGCTGAAAATATTAGCTTTAAATGTGAACAGTATGAAAAATCTTAAAAGGAGAATAGGTATATTACAATGCTGTGCTGCAGTAGAGAATAGGTATATTACAATGGGGTGCTGCAGTAGAGAATAGGTATATTACAATGGTGTGCTGCAGTAGAGAATAGGTATATTACAATGGTGTGCTGTAGTAGAGAATAGGTATATTACAATGGTGTGCTGCAGTAGAGAAAAGGTATATTACAATGGTGTGCTGCAGTAGAGAATAGGTATATTACAATGGTGTGCTGCAGTAGAGAATAGGTATATTACAATGGTGTGCTGTAGTAGAGAATAGGTATATTACAATGTTGTGCTGCAGTGGAGAATAGGTATATTACAATGGTGCACTGCAGTAGAGAATAGGTATATTACAATGGTGTGCTGTAGTAGAGAATAGGTATATTACAATGGGGTGCTGCAGTAGAGAATAGGTATATTACAATGGTGTGCTGCAGTAGAGAATAGGTATATTACAGTGGTGTGCTGCAGTAGAGAATAGGTATATTAAAATGGTGTGCTGCAGTAGAGAATAGGTATATTACAATGGTGTGCTGCAGTAGAGAATATAGCAATAACCCACGCCTGGGTGTGGGTAATGCAGGATTTACCCACGGCTGGCATGGTTTGGTCCCAAGGGCGAAGCCCGAGGGACCAAACAAAGACAACCATGGGTAAATCCCGCATTACCCACACCCAGAAGTGGGTTATTGCTATTATACTATGGCATTACTTAAGAAAAGAAATAATTACTTTTCTTAAATAATGGCATTGTATAATGCCTCTTTGCTGCCCTTCCGCAGCTGTGTGGTATCCGTGGCAGTTCTGATGTACTGCACATGCCTATGCAGTACATCAGAGCTGTGGCCAAAAGCAACAGAGAAAGCAAGATTTCCATTGCTTTTTACTGTTTCGCTATGTTAAATGGGTTTAACATAGCGAGACAGCTTTAAAATAAGCAACGGAGATGTCCGTTGCTTATTTTAAAGCTGTCTCATGTTAAACCCATTTAAAAGCAATGGAGATCTTCTCTCCCTTTTTTTAAACCTGTCTCGCTATGTTAAATGGGTTTAACATAGCAAGACAGATTTTTAAAAAAAAGCAAGGGAGAAAGCAAGATCTCCATTGCTTTTTACACACTGTGTCGCTATGTTAAAGGAGTTTAACATAGCAAGACAGCTTTAAAAAAAGCAACGGAGATCTCCGTTGCTTTTTTTAAACCTGTCTCACTATGTTAAACTCCTTTAAAATAGCGAGACAGTGTTTTTAAAAAGACTTATACTAATGGAAAAAGTCCGGGCAACAGGACCTTTTTCCATTAGTATAAGTCGATTTACAACATGCACGCTGGCCAATCAGCATGCACGTTTTGGAATATTAATTGGGGGTCATGGTATAATAGGTATATTACAATGGTGTGCTGCAGTAGAGAACAGATATATTGCAATGGTGTGCTGCAGTAGAGAATAGGTATATTACAATGGTGTGCTGCAGTAGAGAATAGGTATATTACAATGGGGTGCTGTACTAGAATAGGTATATTACAATGGCGAAACAGTAAAAAGCAATGGAGATCTTGCTTTCTCCGTTGCTTTTTTAAACCCTGTCTATGTTAAATGGGTTTAACATGCGAGACAGTAAAATAAGCAACGGAGATCTCCGTTGCTTATTTTAAAGTTGTCTCGCTATGTTAAACCCATTTAACATAGCGAGACAGGTTTAAAAAAAAGCAATGGAGAAAGCAAGATCTCCGTTGCTTTTTACACACTGTGTCGCTATGTTAAAGGAGTTTAACATAGCGAGACAGCTTTAAAAAAAGCAACGGAGATCTCCATTGCTTTTTTAAACCTGTCTCACAATGTTAAACTCCTTTAACATAGCGAGACAGTGTTTTTAAAAAGACTTATACTAATGGGAGAAGTCCAGGCGACCGGACCTTTTTCCATTGGTATAAGTCGATTTACAACATGCACGCTGGCCAATCAGCGTACACGTTTTGGAATATTAATGGGGGGTCATGGTATAATAGGTATATTACAATGGTGTGCTGCAGTAGAGAATAGGTATATTACAATGGGGTGCTGCAGTAGAGAATAAGTATATTACAATGGTGTGCTGCAGTAGAGAATAGGTATATTACAATGGGGTGCTGTAGTAGAATAGGTATATTACAATGGTGTGCTGCAGTAGAGAATAGGTATATTACAATGGGGTGCTGCAGTAGAGAATAAGTATATTACAATGGTGTGCTGCAGTAGAGAATAGGTATATTACAATGGGGTGCTGTAGTAGAATAGGTATATTACAATGGTGTGCTGCAGTAGAGAATAGGTATATTACAATGGTGTGCTGCAGTAGAGAATAGGTATATTACAATGGTGTGCTGCAGTAGAGAATAGGTATATTACAATGGTGTGCTGCAGTAGAGAATAGGTATATTACAATGGTGTGCTGCAGTAGAGAATAGGTATATTACAATGGTGCTGCAGTAGAGAATAGGTATATTACAATGGTGTGCTGCAGTAGAGAATAGGTATATTACAAAATGCAGAGAATAGGTATATTGGTGCTGCAGTAGTGAATAGGTATATTACAATGGTGTGCTGCAGTAGAGAATAGGTATATTACAATGGTGTGCTGCAGTAGAGAATAGGTATATTACAATGGTGTGCTGCAGTAGAGAATAGGTATATTACAATGGTGCTGCAGTAGAGAATAGGTATATTACAATGGTGTGCTGCAGTAGAGAATAGGTATATTACAATGGTGTGCTGCAGTAGAGAATAGGTATATTACAATGGTGTGCTGCAGTAGAGAATAGGTATATTACAATGGTGTGCTGCAGTAGAGACTAGGTATATTACAATGGTGTGCTGCAGTAGAGAATAGGTATATTACAATGGTGTGCTGCAGTAGAGAATAGGTATATTACAATGGTGTGCTGCAGCGGAGAATAGGTATATTACAATGGTGTGCTGCAGTAGAGAATAGGTATATTACAATGGTGCTGCAGTAGAGAATAGGTATATTACAATGGTGTGCTGCAGTACAGAATAGGTAGATTACAATGGTGTGATGCAGTAGAGAATAGGTATATTACAATGGTGTGCTGCAGTAGAGAATAGGTATATTACAATGGTGTGCTGCAGTAGAGAATAGGTATATTACAATGGTGTGCTGCAGTAGAGAATAGGTATATTACAATGGTGTGCTGCAGTAGAGAATAGGTATATTACAATGGTGTGCTGCAGTAGAGAATAGGTATATTACAATGGTGTGCTGCAGTAGAGAATAGGTATATTACAATGGTGTGCTGCAGTAGAGAATAGGTATATTACAATGGTGTGCTGCAGTAGAGAATAGGTATATTACAATGGTGTGCTGCAGTAGAGAATAGGTATATTACAATGGTGTGCTGCAGTAGAGAATAGGTATATTACAATGGTGTGCTGCAGTAGAGAATAGGTATATTACAATGGTGTGCTGCAGTAGAGAATAGGTATATTACAATGGTGTGCTGCAGTAGAGAATAGGTATATTACAATGGTGTGCTGCAGTAGAGAATAGGTATATTACAATGGTGTGCTGCAGTAGAGAATAGGTATATTACAATGGTGTGCTGCAGTAGAGAATAGGTATATTACAATGGTGTGCTGCAGTAGAGAATAGGTATATTACAATGGTGTGCTGCAGTAGAGAATAGGTATATTACAATGGTGTGCTGCAGTAGAGAATAGGTATATTACAATGGTGTGCTGCAGTAGAGAATAGGTATATTACAATGGTGTGCTGCAGTAGAGAATAGGTATATTACAATGGTGTGCTGCAGTAGAGAATAGGTATATTACAATGGTGTGCTGCAGTAGAGAATAGGTATATTACAATGGTGTGTTGCAGTAGAGAATAGGTAGATTACAATGGTGTGCTGCAGTAGAGAATAGGTATATTACAATGGTGTGCTGCAGTAGAGAATAGGTATATTACAATGGTGCTGCAGTAGAGAATAGGTATATTACAATGGTGTGCTGCAGTAGAGAATAGGTATATTACAATGGTGTGCTGCAGTAGAGAATAGGTATATTACAATGGTGTGCTGCAGTAGAGAATAGGTATATTACAATGGTGTGCTGCAGTAGAGAATAGGTATATTACAATGGTGTGCTGCAGTAGAGAATAGGTATATTACAATGGTGTGCTGCAGTAGAGAATAGGTATATTACAATGGTGTGCTGCAGTAGAGAATAGGTATATTACAATGGTGTGCTGCAGTAGAGAATAGGTATATTACAATGGTGTGCTGCAGTAGAGAATAGGTATATTACAATGGTGTGCTGCAGTAGAGAATAGGTATATTACAATGGTGTGCTGCAGTAGAGAATAGGTATATTACAATGGTGTGCTGCAGTAGAGAATAGGTATATTACAATGGTGTGCTGCAGTAGAGAATAGGTATATTACAATGGTGTGCTGCAGTAGAGAATAGGTATATTACAATGGTGTGCTGCAGTAGAGAATAGGTATATTACAATGGTGTGCTGCAGTAGAGAATAGGTATATTACAATGGTGTGCTGCAGTAGAGAATAGGTATATCACAATGGTGTGCTGCAGTAGAGAATAGGTATATTACAATGGTGTGCTGCAGTAGAGAATAGGTATATTACAATGGTGTGCTGCAGTAGAGAATAGGTATATTACAATGGTGTGCTGCAGTAGAGAATAGGTATATTACAATGGTGTGCTGCAGTAGAGAATAGGTATATTACAATGGTGTGCTGCAGTATGGAATAGTTATATTACAATGGTGTGCTGCAGTAGAGAATAGGTATATTACAATGGTGTGCTGCAGTAGAGAATAGGTATATTACAATGGTGTGCTGCAGAAGAGAATAGGTATATTACATAGGTGTGCTGCAGTAGAGAATAGGTATATTACAATGGTGTGCTGCAGTAGAGAATAGGTATATTACAATGGTGTGCTGCAGTAGAGAATAGGTATATTACAATGGTGTGCTGCAGTAGAGAATAGGTATATTACAATGGTGTGCTGCAGCAGAGAATAGGTATATTACAATGTGCTGCAGTAGAGAATATGTATATTACAATGGTGTGCTGCAGTAGAGAATAGGTATATTACAATGGTGTGCTGCAGTAGAGAATAGGTATATTACAATGGTGTGCTGCAGTAGAGAATAGGTATATTACAATGGTGTGCTGCAGTAGAGAATAAGTATATTACAATGGTGTGCTGCAGTGCATGCACATATTATTGTTTTAGAAGATATCAGATTATTAACAGAGGAAGAAAGAACACAAACTGAAAAACTTTAGAATGGTGTGGTAGTTTTGAACATGGGGAAAGAAACATGCTCCGGCATATGTATATTATGTCAAGGAAGCATTAAAATATTAGATGTAACCATAGTGGAACTAGGCCTAACTACAGTAATAGAAGTGAGATGGAAAAATATCTGTATAAAATTATAGCTGTATATGCATATGTAACAAAAAAAGAGAAATGATGTTTAAAAATATTCTTGAATATGTTTGTGTAAATATGGGCATTATAGTGGTGGGTGATTTTAATTGTAATTTAAGGAAAAATAAGTGCAACTCTGATGTTAAAATGGCTAAAGAAATTATGCGAACTGGAAAGTTAAGTCAATGGGAGAATAACCACTGGACCTATAAAGGAATGAGATTAGGACAGAAATTGATTATTTTTTAGTATCTGATATTTTAAAGTTATAAAAATGGAATTAAGTATGCTGGATTTTCAGATCATGTGGCAATATGGGTTAAAGTACAGGAAAATTAAGAATATATAAAAATAGGAAAATTAATAAAGAGAATTAATGACAGTGAATTAGATTTAGAACAGAAAAGGAACTTGTGGAATTATGGAAAAATCATACAACTATGAGGAAGTTTTATGAGAATTGGACTGTTTAGTGGCTTAATTTTAAAGAAAAATATAAAAAAAGTATTTTTAGAATGTATAAGGAAGAAAAGAAGAAAAGAAAAGAAAGATATAAGATATTAAGTCAAGAAACATTTAGAGACTTATTAGAGAAGAAAAATTCCTTTTATGAAAAAAAAGATATAAAATGAATCAAATTAAAATTAACAATTTGTTATATAAGCAAAAATATTGTTTACATGGAAGGAAAGAAGAGGTAGCAACATATTTGAGTAAAATAATAAAAGAATGAAAAATAATAAGTGAATTAAAAAATAAGGAAGGTAAGCAAATAAGACAGCAAGAAGGAATATACAAAATAATTAAAGAATATGTACTGGAATTATTTGTTAAAAGAGAAGAAAACATAGAACAAATGTATAAAGGTGAAAAATTAAATAAAGAAGATAAAGAGTATTTAGAACAAAAAATAACCATGAAAGAATTGAATGAAATTCTAAAAGATATTAACACAAATTCTGCAACAGGACTGGATGGAATTGAATATGATATGTATAAAGAAATGAAAGAGTGGCAAAAAATATTTTTATAGAAGTTATGAATGAATGGTTAGAAACTGGAATTAAAAAGAAAGACATATGCACAGGAGTTATACAATTTTTCCAAACATCTTTATTTTCTTTTGAAATAAAATCTGTAACAGGTAGATATAGTTGATTCATACATTCAGGTAGGGAATACTTGTTTAAAACATACAAAAACTTAGAACTATTTACACAATATGCAAGGAAAAGTGCCATTCAAGTTATATAAAGTACAATATAGAAGGCTTACATTAATAAAAATCGTATTGAAGTTTGGTTAGTTGTAAGTAGGAGTGTGAAATCTTAAAATTTTGTGTAGGTCTATAAGTCTTTTGTATTAGTTCAGGCTAGAATTGTGTTAAAGACCTGTTCCTGTACCGTCTTTTTTAATTCTTGCATCTATTATCATTTTATAAACTAACAGGTGTTTTATGGCTATTTTTTTAATTCTTCCCATGTAATAGTCAGTCTATCCAGCCATTTAGATGTTATGTACTGTTTTATTAGTGAAAATAATGTTATAAGGATGCTGATTTGGTTTTTGGGTATATTTGTGGGTGTAATATGCAGAAGTGTGAACTCCCATGTCAACGTTGTTTATTCGTAACCTACCTTTTGTAGTTGACTTTTTAGAGAGTTCCACAATTTGTACACACATTTGCAGCTCCAAAATATATGTATTAAATCTGCTTCTTGCATCTTACAGTATTGGCAGTATGTTCAACTAGAGGAGTTGAATTTATGTAGTATGGTAGGGGTATAGTAAGCATTGTTATAAATCATGATAAAATACATGTGGAAGCATGGAGGTGTTTAGGTGAAATGGCAGTGGAGTTTTTAACTAGATTGTTTAATGAAATCTTGAAAAGTGAGAGGATGCCTGAGGAATGGAGAAAAAGTGTTTTGGCACCAGTTTTTAAGAATAAGGGTGATGTGCAGAGCTGTAGTAACTACAGAGGGATTAAATTGATCAGTCACAACATGAAGTTATGGGAAAGAGTAGTGGAAGCTAGGTTAAGAAGGGAGGTGATGATTAGTGATCAGCAGTATGGTTTTGTGCCAGGAAAGAGCACTACAGATGTAATGTTTGCTTTGAGAGTGTTGGAGACGTACAGAGAAGGTCAGAAGTTGCATTGTGTCTTTGTGGATTTAGAGAAAGCATGTGACAGGGTGCCTAGAGAGGAGTTGTGGTATTGTATGAGGAAGTCGGGAGTGTCAGTGAAGTATGTAAGAGTGGTACAGGATATGTATGAGGGTAATATGACAGCAGTGAGGTCTGCGGTGGGAGTGATGGATGCATTTAAGGTGGAGGTGGGATTACATCAAGGATCAGCTCTGAGCCCTTTCTTATTTGTAATGGTGATGGACAGGTTGACAGATGAGATCAGACAGGAGTCCCTGTGGACTATGATATTTGCAGATGACATTGTGATCTGTAGTGAGAGTAGGGAACAGGTGGATGAGACCCTGGAGAGGTGGAGATATGCTCTAGAGAGAAGAGGAATGAAGGTCAGCAGGGCTAAGACAGAATATATGTGTGTGAATGAGAGGGAGGATAGAGGAATGGTGAGGATACAGGGAGTAGAGGTGGTGAAGGTGGATGAGTTTAAATACTTGGGATCAACAGTTCAGAGTAATGGTGAGTGTGGAAGAGAAGTGAAGAAGAGAGTACAGGCAGGATGGAGTGGGTAGAGAAGAGTGTCAGGAGTGATTTGTGACAGATGAGTACCAGTAAGAGTGAAAGGGAAGGTCTTTAAGAGGGTTATGAGACCAGCTATGTTATATAGGTTGGAGACAGTGGCATTGACAAAAAGGCAGGAGTCAGAGCTTGACGTGGCAGAGTTGAAGAAGTTAAGATTTGCACTGGGTGTGACGAGGATGGACAGGATTAGGAATAAGTATATTAGAGGGTCAGCCCAGGTTGGAAGGTTTGGAGACAAAGCCAGAGAGGCAAGATTACGTTGGTTTGGACATGTGCTGAGGAGGGATGCAGAGTATATAGGGAAAAAGATGATAAAGGATGAAGCTGCCAGGTAAGAGGAAAAGAGGAAGGCCTAAGATAAGGTTTATGGATGTGGTGAGAGAGGACATGCAGAGGACAGGAAGAAATGGAAACAGTTGATCTGCTGTGGTGACCCCTGATGGGAGCAGCCGAAAGAAGAAGAAGAAGAAGATAAGTTGAGTATATGTTAATTTTTTTAGTGGTATTGCTTTAAAGGTTAATTCCATGGCTCAGCTGTTGTTCAGTAAGGGATGGGTTTGTTTTGATCCAGTATTTCGAGAAGAGTAAGCTATTTTGATATTTAATTCCATTTATCATTTTGTATGTGTTAGATAACATTTTTCTTCCGGATAGTATTATTTCCGATAGGGATTCACAGTTGTTTATGTTTACCATGTTTAATTTAGGATTTTGTATGTATTTGGAACATAGTTCTTTGATTTGTCTTAGCATGATTGTGTAAGATTTTGGCAAATTAAGTTGTGTTCTCATTTCTGTAATTATATAGTTATTATATGGGTAGATATCTCGGATTCTCTTGTCTTTTAGTAGGAGGTATCTATTGAGATTTATCATTGTGTTGTTAATTTTTAAATTTAATTTTTTGTGCATTGGTTGAAGGATTCCCATTGCTTTTTCAAGTCTGATACAAACAAATAGCTTTTGTACCTTGGTAATAAAGTGTTTTAGGGGTCAGTGATCTTGTAGGCCCCTATTTCATTTGGTTTTAAGAAAGGGAGATCTCTAGGGTTGATATCAACAGTTTTAATGTAGTTACGGTATAGTGTCAACCATATTGGAGACCATTTGTTGGATGATGAGATATAGTCCACTATTTTTAGAATTCTACTACAATTGATGATCATACAATAAAGTTAAAGTCCGGTAAATTTAGTCCCCCTTTTGATTTTGGAAGTGATAGTTTTTGGTACGCTATTCTTGTTTTTTTGGTTCCCTTATGAATTTAGCTAGTGAGTTGTTTAACTGGTTGGAAAATGTATGTACTATTACTTGGGTGGTCATAAATGCATATATTATTCTCAGTAGTATATTCATTTTAATTATACAGATTTTGGACAGGAAGGGTAAATTAAGTTTTTTTCCATCTATTGCAATCCTGTTTTATATTTTGCCAATTGTTGGCAATGTTGTTCTGGTAGAAATCTTTTTTGTTTTGAAAGAAAGTGATTCCAAGGTATTTTGTTGATTGTTTTATCTTTATTAAAGTGTCTGAAAATAGTATTAATGTTGTCAGTTTGGGGGGGACTTAAGGGAAATATGCTAGATTTGTTCAAATTAAGTTTGTAGTTGGATATATTGGCAAATTGGTCAATTGCTTTAAGTAATTTAGTTATGTCAGAGCTTGGAGTAGTCAAGTAAATGTTTAGGTCATCAGCGAAGGCAGTAAATAATATTTTAGAGTTAAAGATTTTAGAGGGGTTGTGGTATATGTTCTGTTTGTTGTGTAGGAAGAGTGGTTCTAAATAGGGATTAAATAGGAAGGGGGATAGTGGGAAACCTTGTCTTGTCCCATTTTTGATCATGATTTTTTTTTGATAAGATTCTGTTTATGAATATATTTGTATATGGTTTATAGTAAAGTATTTTAATTATTTGAATGAATTTGTTAGGGATGTTGAAGTAAGGTATTACTTGGAGTAAGAAAGTTATATTCACTCTATCGAATGCTTTAGGTGCATCTACTACCATTGTGTATATAGAAGTTTTTTTGAAGTTTGCAAATGTAATCAGGGCTCCCAGGGTTAGATTATTGTCACTTGTCTGTCTATGTGGAGTGTACTCAGATTGCTCTGATGAAATGATATTGGCTATGATGTTCTTCATTCTGTTTGCTAGTATTGAGGTAAATATCTTGTCATCCAGATTTAATAATAAGATTGGTCTGTAGCTGTTGAGGTCTTTGGGGTCTTGAGTGTTTTTTCAATATAAATATAGTTCTGGATGCATTAAAGTGGATATCATTGATTTTATTATTTATTATATAGTTTAATAAGTGATATAATATTTTGGCGATTAGTGGGGCAAAGGCTTTGTAGAATTCTGAAGTGAGGCCATCTGGGCCTGGGACTTTGTTTTCAATTTATTAATTGTGTTAATGATTTCATTTAGAGCAATTGGATTCATTAGCATTTTTTGTTGGGTAAAATCTAGTTTAGGTAATACTAATTATTGAAGGAAAAGTGTTCTGTCTATTTCTGGAGTTGATAGGTTTTGTTCTCTGTAGATCTGTGTATAGAACTGTTCAAATAGTTTTATTATTTCCATGTTATTTGTATATGATTTAGCTTGGTAAATAATTTCCAATATAATAGGTGGGGATTGATGAAGGGTGGTTAGTCTGGCTAATGCTTTGGATGGGGTTTGAATGCCGTCCAAGTATTTGGCTAAATTCCTTGTTTCGTGAAATGATAAGTTTCTTGTTTCCATTATGTATAGATCTCTTTGTGTTTTTAGTAGATGTTCCTCAGTATATTTGTTGAAATTGTCTTGTAGTTCTTTTACTAGTTGCTTTATTTTTTTCTTTTAGGGCTGATTCTTCTTTTGGATGTTGTTTTTTATAATATGTTGCTTTATTGATAATGAATCCCATAATTTGTGCTTTTGATGCAGCCCATTCAATATCTATTGGTAGTTGAGAGTAAGTAATGTGGTGATACCTTCTATCACTTCTTGTTTTTTTAATAGATTGGTATTTAAAGACCAGTTTAACCCCTATTTAGTAGGTATTGTTTATTATCCCAAGTGATATTTAGTGTAATTTTTGAGTGATCTGATAAGAAGCTGGTATGAGCATGGGTTTTAACTTTTTAAGAATATCTCTGATATTAGAAAAAAGTTGATTCTCGACCACATTTTGTGGCACTGTGAATAGAAGGTGAAGTTCTCTATTTTAGTGTCCTTCCCAGCATATTTGAATGGGTCAAAAGGTGTGAAGTCTTGTTTACGTTCTTTGATTGCTATTGTGGCCTGTTTGTTGTATGATTTATTTGGATTGGATCTATCTTTTTCAGAGTTTTGATATGTGTTCCAGTCTCCACCAATAATTATATAGTTATCTTTGAATTTTGTTAATATATCATATAGGGAGATGATAACATGTTTTCGGTTGTTGCAGGGTGCATATATATTAAGGATCAGTATTGGTTTAGGTATGTCAGGGTTGGTGTAGGTTAAATAGCACCATCTTCCATTTTTATTGGAGTCAAAGTTAATTATTTTATCTTGGAACTCTTTTTTAATTAATATTGCTACTCCCGCACTGTTTGATTTTTCTCCTACTGCTATAATTTGCCTTATCCACTTTTTGTTCTCAATTTTTGAACATTGTTCCAGTGTTAGATGGGATTCCTGGGTTAGTACTATTTTGGCTTTAGTTTTGAAAGTAAGATGGAAGAATAGATTTATTTTTTCTTTAGATTATAAACCTTTGACATTCCATGACTCTATCTCCCACATTTATTTCCTTCCTGTCTTTGGATTCATGGAGTGGGGTATGTTGTGTATGTATAATAGTTAATGTAAGCTTTTTATCAGAGTTTTTTCGGTGGCACCTATCTATTCTCGTCCTCTCCCAATGCCTACTCATCTTCTCCCTGGACCAAGAATAGTATGGGGAAAGAAAAGCATCTATTTTCTGTAATTGAGATTTACCCTTAGTGGATATAACCATGTTCCCTTTATAATAGGTTTTGATAGGGTCTTTCCCCATTTATGGGTTAATAACTACCATGTAGACAAAGCCTAACATACAAGTCCTCCCAATAACACTACTTTACTCTAATGCCTAGCTCTTTCAAATAACAAAGTATGGTTGGCAACATTGTCCAGAAAACATATTTACATTGTGAACTTAATAGTAGAGTAAATGTTCGTGTTTCTTTTATCAACTATCTCAGTGATATGTTTCATTTATCCAAGATTTGTATAACATGTGATATCCAAATGTTAACTAATAGATATTGCATATGGTGTAATTGTGCAATACCCATTTGAAATTTAAGACTTTTCCAAAATTCTGATGTCCCTTGAGGCTGCCATGCACTAGAGAATATGGTATAGTTATAACGGATTGAATATTGAGCCCTATTGGAGATTTTGAATGCAGTGTGTCATTACTATTAGTGTTTGGCACTTCATTACCTCAGCTGTTTAATACATATAATTCATCAGCCTATTAACAACAATATTCTATAACAGATAGTACAATAGAGTTACAGATATTGCAGTTGTAATATAGCTAATAAATCTTTACTGCTTTGTAGTTTTTAGATAGTCAGTCTGTTATTATCCTCTTTTGTGCTTGTTTATAAATCAATATCTGCTATAGCTGATTAGGTAAAAAATATATACATTACTAAAATACTTTAGCTCACTTTAGACTCCTTTAAATATAATGTCTTTAATTACCATCTTATCCCTTTATATAGTTAAGGCATTAGAAAGTCCATTGCTGATTAAGATTACTGTTTAGCTGACTTCTGCAGTGAATTTACCAAGATGCAGTTTTTACATATTCTATGTGAACAGTTTCTAGTTATTTGGTATTTAGTACCTTGTATACTGTCCTCAATGTCTTGTATGTATGCCTGGTTCTTTTCAAATACATACATTTTTTTGTTTCCAGATGAGTTAAGTCTTCAACTGCTTCATTTTACTTAATTTCCTCACAAAGACTCATCTTACTTCCTGGATTGCTGTGGGTGATATCATTTCAACAAGGAGAAGGGTTTTAAGGTGTAAAGTCCTGGGAAATGGTTACTTTTTAAGTAGGATGGTTGGGAGGTAGGTAAATGAAATTTTGTTTCCTACCTAAGTTTTTGGTCCTACTTTCACTCCTCTTGGGGGTTCATGATGAGATCAGGGCCTAGGAAGCAAGGATCAGTTTTAAGCTGAGGTTCCCTAATTACAGGTATTGGAATGCAGAAGTCCATTCACTCGAGTGTCATTTTCATTTTCATTTTGCTTCTGTGGAGGGTGTTTCTTGAAATACAGTTTTGAAGATTTCTTTAGCTTCTTTAGAGTTAGCAACCCTGTATTTTACCTCTTTGAAATAGAAGATCAATGAGTTTGGATATTTCATCTGGAATTTTATTTTTTCCTCTATTAGGAATTTACAATATGGTGACAGTTGCTGCCTTGCTTGTCTTAGCTGGATGGGGAGATCTTGTGAAAAGAAGATCCGATTGTTGTTCCAGCAAATTAATCCTCTTTTTTTTTGCTTTGAGAATGATTTTGGTGACATCTTGGAAGTTTAGGAGTTTAATATATACTGGTCTGGGTTTGTTTGCTGTTTGTACTTCTCTTAGTGCACAATGAGCTCTTTCTATGATTATCTGTTGTGATTCTTCAGGCTCTTCTAGTAAAATTGTTAGTATTTGTTTAATTGTGGTAATTGGATTGTTATGTGCAATCATTTCAGGAATTTCCTTGATAATTATGTTATTTCTTTGGGAATGAGCTTCAAGATCTATTATTTTGGATTGTATGTCTTGTATATCATTAATGTTAGAGTCAGTTTTTTTGTTGTATATTATCCATTTTTATTTCATTTTCCAGTATTTTGGATTCAGATTTTTCAATTCTGGTCAATATTTGGTTGAAGGATTCTCTGAATGTCTTGAATTGTATAGAAAGGTCTTGCAAGGCTTGTTGTATGGGAAGTAAAGCATTTTTTATGTCTTCTAGATTAGCTGGTTGAGCTGCTTTATTTTTAGTTGGATTTTTTGTATTTTCCAGTTGTTTGGTCGTCCTCTGTCTTTTTGCCATTGTGTCCTTCTCTGGTGAAGCTAGAGCTGAGTATTTAGTTTTTGTAATTGAGGTTTCCATGCTGTTTTCTTCCTTCGACATTTTGCAACTTGGTTGGTTTGCAGTTTTTGAGATTGTTCATAGGGCTGTAGCACCACATGGCATCAACTCTATTTTAGATCTTAAGTAACCCTTTTTAGATTTTCTGTTTTTCACTTCTTTTTTATATTTCTTATGTTATTGTTATATGTCTTAAGTAGGTTCGATATTTTGATTTTTCTGAGCTTTCTGGAAGTTCGATATTTTGATTTTTCTGAGCTTTCTGGAAGTGAGATTTAATTCAGGGTTTTTAAGAGAGCCAGGAGTAGCAGTGCTTACAAAACTGCAGCTATCTTGCTCTCAGGAGTTATAAAATGTATATTTAAAAAAGGAAATAAAGAGGACATAAAAAATTGGAGACCTATAACATTGAATAATACAGATTATAATTTTTTATGAGAATAATAACAAAAAGGTTACAGAAAAGAATGGATAGAATATACATCCAAAATGTATTTGAAAGAAAAGGAAAAGAAAGCCAAGAGTTATTATGGATAATAAGAGAAATAATTGATGATATAAATAAAAATGTAGAAGTGAAGGTTATGATAGGGGATATAAGTAAAGCTTATGATAATATTCAATATAAATCATTATGGGAAATTTTGTAGGCATATAATGTGAGCAAAACTATTACAAGTAATACAATCTGTTTATGAAAGGAACTATGTGAAACTAAATGTAAATGGATGGACTGAGTAATAAATAAAAATAGAGTGTGCAATAAAGCAGGGCTACCCAGCTTGTAGTGTAATTTTCCCATTAGTTATGAATGTAATAGTGAAGGAAATTAATTAATTGTCAAGTAGGGGTGGATATAAAATGATGAAGAAAATACAATTGCCAATAATGTATAATTATGTGGATGATATTGTATTAATTGTTAAAAATAAAGTATGGATGGAAAAAGTAAATGAAAAATAAAGTATACATTAAAAAATGGTTTAAGTATAAATAAGGAGAAAAGTAAAGGATTTGGTTTTGAAGGTATGAAAGGAGGTGCTGAGTTCAATGAAAAATATATAAATATATTAGGAATAACATTTGGAAGGAATGAATACAGACAACAACAATGGGATAATATACTCAAAGAAGTAAACAATATGACCAGTTTTGGGAAATCATATAGATTTTCATATAAAAAAGCACACTTGTTGAACACCATGGTAATAGGAAAAATTGCTTATGTTGCTAACATTTATATGATTCCTATTAGGTATGAAAAGGAATTAATGATAATTATATTCTCTTTTATATTGGGCTCTAGACTGAATCCAGCCAAAAGAAGGATTCTTTATATGAAAGAAGAGGAAGGAGGTTTGGGTTTAATAAGCCCAATAGTACATGTAGCATCTTTAATTTTATATACGGTATTAAAAGGAACTATGAAGGAAAATAAAAACTTGATGGAAATGATACTTTATTATAAATACATAATATTGTGGGAAGGAATAGAAGTTAAAAAATGAAGTAAACACATTGTGAATGAAGAAATGAAAGAGTGCCAAAACAAAATTGTGTTATGGAAAATAAAAAATAATATATCTGAGAAAAATAGAAAGGAATGGTACTTAACTATTATGAAAGCATTTTATTGTATTGCATTTTATCGTATTGATCCATGGAAAGATTTAGAAATAGATAATAAAAAAGCCATAATGATGAGATATAATAACTATAAAAGATTAAAGAATCTAATGATTTTTTATGGACATTGCCTATTAGAAAATTGCCAATTAAGGCAAATATACCATACAAAAAAAGCACGATAGAATATGTAATAAATGTAATGAGTTTGAGACTACTGAGCATGTGCTTTTGAAATATGAAAGAGTTAATAATTTGTGGAAATAAATATGTAAAGATAATAGGGTGAAAAGTTTGTTAAAATTTGAACAAATAAATATGGACATAATAGAATTTGGTTATTGTGGTGCACATAAACAGCAAGAAGTGAAAAAAATGGACAGAGTAATATTTTATGCTTCATGGACATATGGAATGAGAGACTAAATGAAATTAAATACAATGGAAAATGGACTTTGACAAAGATTTTGGAAAAAATAATGTCTTGGTTGTGGATAAAAGAGTGGTGGGAATGCATGTAGTTGAAATGGTAGAATCAGTAACAGAAGTTTTTTTTCTGATGATGTGGGTGCAGAAAACAGTGTGACATTGGTGGAAAAGGAGTTTGTGAAGAAAAAGGAGATTGTAACTGAAACAGAGATGGATTCAGAGGAAAACTTTCATAGGAGACTGTTTGAAGGAGAGACAGTTACCTCTGAAAATGCATAATTACAACCCTCCAATTGGGGGGGGGGGTTTGCAGGATGATTTTTTGGAAGAAATAGTAAACCAAAATGAACAAGAAAATGGAGTAGCAATTTTATGGAGCGACATCCTGGAAAAAATAGAAAAATGAGAAGAGGAGACTGTGCCAGGAAAAAGTTCCAGAGACAAAAACTTATGCACAAACTGTTGGAGAAGGAATAAAGAAGAAAGAAGAAATAAAATAAACAAAAAAAGAAGTATACAGTACATTTGAGCAGTAAAAAAGAAGAATGTTTGGACAGGTATGAAGTTTGGGACTCTGTCATACCATTTATTTTAGTAAAGAGACTTTTTGTAACTTGATATTTGAGACTAGGCAGGCCGTGGAAAATTTTGGGATGCATACGAACAAAAGAAAAATATTTATCCATGATCAGAATATATGGTGCAAGCTTTTTGCAGACAAACAAAAAAAAGAATAATGATCCAATTTAGAACTGAAGTTGAAGCAGAAGAACTAAAAGAACTGCATATAGTAACTATATGTAAAGAAGTAATGGACACTACGAAAGTATATGATGAAAGAGGATTATGGACTGGGGATAGTAATCTGGAGGAATACTGAAAATTATAATATTATGCATGTACATAGTATTATTAATGTTCGTGGTAATAGGAGTTTTGTGAAATACAAGGGTCAAACAAAAACGTATTATTTTTGTGGAAAAGAAAGATTGTTTAATCAATGAATGTGACAAAAAAGATGTTATTTATGTGGTAAAACAGGGCATAATGCAAAACGTGATTTAAAGTACAAAAATGTGGCAATACTAGTCATTCATGGCTAGAAAGTAAAATGAATGTGCAAGAAAATGAAAATGAAGTTATATAGGAGAAAGAGCTAGAAGAATGTGTTATACAAGAAAATGTACAAAAAGATGTGACGGTTAAAGAGGTTGTATATGAAGTTAAAGAAAGTGACATGGAAAAAGAAACAGAGGAGACAAGTGAGGAAGAAGCTGACTGGTGTACAGTAAGAAATAAAAATAATTTGATAGGGAAAAGCGTTAAAGAAAGGAAAGGAAAGTTCAAAAATATAATGCTTAGGGAAAATGGGTACAGAAAGGGATACAAATTTTATTATACTAACTGTTCTTAAAAGCTGAAATATTAGCTTTAAGTGTGAACAGTATGATAAATCTTAAGAGGAGAATAGGTATATTACAATGGTGTGCTGCAGTAGATGCATATGTTATTGTTTTATCAGATTATTAACAGAGGAAGAAAAAACACAAACTGAAAACTGGTGCAGTAGTTTGGAGCATGGGGAAAGAAACATGCTTGGGCATATGTATATTATGTCAAGAAAGCATTAAAATATTAGATGTAACCATAGTGGAGCTTGGATGAATTATGGTATATAATTATACCATTATATGCATATGTAAAAAAAATAGAAATGATGTTTAAAATATTCTTGAACATGTTTGTGTAAATATGGACATTGTAGTGGTGGATGATTTTAATTTTAATTTAAGAAAAAATAAGAGCAATTGTGATGTTAAAATGGTTAAATAAATTATGATAAGTGGAAAGTTAAATGTATGGGAGTATAACCACTGGACCTACAAAAGGAATGAAATTCAGACAGAAATTGATTATTTTTTAATACCTGATTATTTAAAAGTAAAAAAAGGAATTAAGTATGCTGGATTTTCAGATCATGTGGCTATATGGGTTAAAGTACTGCAAAATGAAGAATATTTAAGAACAGAAAAAGGAATAAAGAGAATTAATGAAAAATAATTAGATTTAGAAGAGAAAAAGAACTTGTGGAATTGGGGAAAAATCATATGAATATGAAATAATTTTATGAGAACTGGATTGTTTGGTGGTTTAATTTTAAAGAGAAATGTAAAAAAAGATGTCTTTAGAACGTATAAGGAAGTAAAGAAGAAAAGATAAGTCAAGAAACACTCAGAAACTTATTAGAGAAGAAAATTTATTTTTATGAAAAATAAATATATAAAATGAATCTAATTAAAATTAACAACTTGTTATATAAACAAAAAAATGTTTAGAACGGAAGAAAGAAGAGGTAGCACCATATTTGAGTGAACTAATAAAAGAAGTAAAAATAATAAGAGAATCAAAAGAAGAAAATAAAAGAGAATTAAAGAATAAGGAAGGTAAGCAAATAAAACAGCAAGAATGAATATACAGAATAATTAGAGAATATGTAATGGAATTACTTGTTAAAACAGAAAAAAATATAGAACAAAATTTATAAAGGTGAAAAATTAAATAATGAATATAATGAGTATTTAGAACAAAGCATAACTATGAAAGAATTGAATAAAATTCTAAAATATATTAACATGAATTCTGCAATAGGACTGAGTGGAATTGGATATGGTATGTATAAAGAAATAAAGGAGTGGCAAAAATATTTTTTTATAGAAGTTATGAATGAATAGTTAGAAACTGGGATTAAAGAGAAAGAGATATCTACAGGAGTTATAACATTTATATTTAAAAATGAAATAAAGATGAGATAAAAAATGGAGACCTATAACATTGAATAATATGGGTTATACAATTTTTATATGAATAATAACAAAAAGGTTACAAAAATGGATATAATATATGACCAACATTTATTCAGAAGAAAAGAAAAAGGAAGTCAAGAGTCATTATGGATAATAAGAGAAATAATTGATGATATCATAAATAAAAATGTAGAAGCAAATGTTATGATAAGGGATATAAGTAAAACCTATGATAATATTCAATATAAATCATTATGTGGAATTTTGCAAGCATATAATGTAAGCAAAAAATATTACAAGCAGTAAAATCTGTTTATGAATGGAACTATGTTAAACTAAATGTAAATGCCTGGACTAGGGAAAATAAAAATAGAGTGTGGAATAAAGCAGGGCTGCCCACCTAGTAGTATAATTTTCTCATTAGTTACTAATGTAATAGTGAAGGAAATTAATAAAACATCTAGTAGTAGTGGATACAAAATGATGAAGGAAGTACATTTGCTAATAATGTATAATTATGTGGATGATATTGTACTAATTGTTAAAAATAAAGTATGGATAGAAAGGAATGGTACTTAAATATTATGAAAGCATATTATTGCATTGATCCATAGAAAGATTTAGAAATAGATAAGAAAAAAGCCATAATGATGAGAAATAATAACTATAAAAAAGATTAAAGGATGTAATGATTTTTTACAGAGATTGTTCATTAGAAAATTGCTGATTAAGGCAAATATGCCATACAAGAAAAAGCAAGATAGAATAAGTAATAATTGTGGAGAGTTTGAGACTACTGAGAAAGTTTATGAAATGTGAAAGAGTTAATAATTTGTGAAAATAAATATATAAACATAATAGGGTGAAAAGTTTGTTAAAATTTAAACAAATACATATGGACATAATAGAATTTGTTATGATGGTGTATGGAAATAGGAAGAAGTGAAGAAAATGGATAGAGTAATATTTTATGTTTCATAGACTATATGGAATGAGAGACTAAATGAAATCAAATACAATGGAAAATGGACTTTGAAAAGATTCTGGAGAAAATAATGTTTTTGGTTGTGAATAAAAGAGTTGGGAGAAATGCTTAAATTGAAGTGTATAATGTATGGAGATTTGTAAATAGATGTAAATAATGTAAATATGTAAGTATATAAATACAATGTAATGTGTATAGCAATAAGATACCCTACACTTTTGTGTAGAGGGATACATTTTGTGGTAATACTTCCAATTTCTGGTCTGAGTGTGGTGGTGGCTTGGAGAAGCCGGGTAGAGAAATAAAAAAATGATGGAGTCCTTGGAGCATAGTGATAAAGCTATGAAAGTAGTGACCAAGGAAAAATATGTTTTTGTTGAAAAAGAGGATTGCCAGAGGGTGGAGGAAAAAAGTGGTAATGCAAAGGCATTTGAGCTTTTGTGGGAAGGTGATTGCAAATGCAGTAAAGTTGAGAAAGTGTCCAAGCTTTCTCAGGTCAAGATTAATGAAGAGGAAAAATTGTTAACTACAGAGATGGATTCAGAGGATTTATTTTAGCAAAATCTCCTCAGAGATGAAGAGTCGACACAGGAAGGTGTTGTTACAACCCTTTGTTTGGGAGGGTTGTAGGATGATTTGCTCATGGATTTAGTGAATGCCAGTGAACCTGAAAATGGTAATGATGTTTCATCGGGTGACTTAATGGAGAAGATACAAGAGAAGATGTTCAACAAGTAGATAACAAAAAGTCAAATGCCGAGATGGTAAATGCCAGAGTGGAAAAAGAGGGAGAAGGAAAGAAAGCACCAAATATAGGAATAAAAAAAGTGTTTTAAGGGATGAATTGAAAAAAAAAAGAAGAAGGTAAACTGAACAGGTATAAGGTATGGGACTAAGTAATAATGCCTTTAGGAGTTATAGCATATGAGGTAAGGGGATTTATTCATATAAAAAAGAGACATTTTGTGACATTATTTTTGAGATTGGTCAAATAATGGAAAACTTTTTTGGGAGAGTGTAAGAAAAAGAAAGACTGTGTCCCTTGGAACTCTTATGTATTAAAGCATTTCACAAAGAGACTAAAAACAAAATTAACATTCAATTCCTTTAAAAAAATCCCTCTAACTACATCTTTCCTCTCACTGGTTATGCTCCTGTACCCCTACTCACAACTCCACCTCCTGACTTCTCTCCCTGGTAATTTCACCTATATACATTTCTAGTACTACCCTTCCTCCCCTCTCTCTGCTTATTCACTGCATTCCTGTCTCTTTAGCCTCACATTTCTCTCCTTACCCTTCTATCTCCTCCTTCCCTTACTCTGTACTTATTCCTTCTGCTATGAAGCTTGCAGCCTTATTTAATTTTGTGTTACTTGAATATATGCCTTTTATTATCTCTATTTTTTATTTTACATTATTTTCATTCAAGATACATTTATTAATCATTATTCTTTGTTATATGTTATGCTTTTATAGATCTTTGTATGTAATTATCGTGGAGCTTTTCTTCCTGGGCCTCTACTGAAAATGGGCTCATTCTAGGCCCAGTGGACTTTTCCAGTCAACAAATGTAATAAATAAATAAATAAATAATAAAATAATTGAGTTTGAAAAAGTGACTTGAGAAATACAATTATTAAGTGTATGTAAAGAAGTAATGGATATTGTTAAAGTTTATGATAATAGAGGCTTTTGGACATGTGCATGGGATTACAATGTTGTTTTGAAAGCTGAAAATTATATTGCACACATTCCAAGTATTATAAATGTGGAAGGGGACAAAGGCATGGTAAAATATTGGGGACAACCAAAGAAATGTTTTTCTGCAGGAAAACTGATCATTTGATTTATAATTGTGAAAAAAGAAAATGTTTTGCTTGTGGAAAGTCAGGGCATCATATAAGAAAATGTGAAGTGAAGTGTTATAAATGTAAAAAAAGCAGGGCACTTGGGGATGGAATATAACTTTAAAGTAATTGAAGTAGATCAAGAGACGGTAAAAACATTAATAGAACAGAATCAGGAAATTAAGTCTATAGACATGGAAAAAACAGTAAGGAGAGTACAAATAGGATGTGAAGAATAAACAATTTGGAACATAAGAAAAAATTACAAAAAGTTAGTAACGAAAGTTTTAATGTTAATAAAGGAGATGAAGAAGAATCTGGGTTGAGCTATAGTGAAGATATAAAATGGAATTTAGTTAAGCAAAAAGAAATTCTATTGGTAAGGGTGTTCAAGAAAGAAAAAGGAAAACTGGTAGAAGTACATAATAAAGAGAAAAAGAAAGGGAAAGGTTAAGAGTCTTGTTAGAAAGTTAACAGTTTGTGTAAGATACTTGCATTAAATGTTAATAGTTTAAAGAGTATTGTAAGAAGAGTACATGTTCTTGAATGGTGTAAAAAGCAGGAAAATGGCATTATTATATTAGAATATACTAGATTTCTAACAAAAGAAGAGTTAACCATTAGAAATATGGTGAGGAAAAATGTATTTTGTAATTTAGGGAGAGAGAAGTGTTCAGGAATAATTATTTTATATAAGGAGACAATAAAAATGTTGGATATTACTTTTGTTATTGTTAGGTCAGACTACAATTCATGATGTAAGATGCAAAGATCAGGTTTTTAGAATTATAGTGATTTATGTATATGTGACAAAAAAAGAAAGAGAATAGATATTCAAAAATATTATTCAATAGGTAGGAGTAAACATGGATTTAATTGTTCCAGATGGTTTTAATTGTAAAATAAGGCAACAAAAAAGAAAGAGTATGATGTTAAGAAGATCTTGATATTGTAAGATATGGAAATGTATGTATTTGGAATATGAGTACTTGGACTTATAGTAAAGTTGAGCATACAACATAAATAGACATTTTTTTAATTTTATCAGGATTGCAAATTATAGAAGAAGGGGTTTGGGGGACAGCTTTTTTAGATCACAGGGCATTGCTTTGAAAAGTAATTCTAATTACACAAAAATAGGAAAGGGGAAAAAAAGAATTAATGAAGTTAAATGAGATGATGAAGGGAAGATTGATATATTAGATCTATGGCAGGATCATATAGAAATTAAGTCTTTTTATAAAGATTGGTCAGAATGGTGGCTGTTTTTTTAAACAAAAATATAAAAAGTGTTATATACATTGGGAAAATAGTAATAGAAGGAAGGAAGAATAGAATATGAAAAGTAAGTAAGGATATGTTTGTTATTTTAGAAAGGAACAAAGAAAGTTATTTTATTAAAGAACAGAAATTATATGATTTAGATAAGAGAAAATAAAGTAGTTGCTGTATAAGCAAATATATTTTACAAGGAAAACAGGAGGCAATTGTACCATATTTGAGTAAATTTATTAATGAAAATGACAATAACATGAGGCAAATGAAGGACATGTCAGATATATTACATGGTACACAAGATACGATTCTGAAAATAGTAGAAAGGTATGTTAGAGAAAGTTTTAGAGGACAGATAATGCAATTTAGTAAGGAATGGAAAGTAATTTTTTTTCAAAAAGAGATAATAAAAGTTTAGAAAAAAGTGATTAAAATGGAAGAATTGGAAAGTATTTAAAAAAGATAAATTTGGAATCTGTGACAAGTCCAGATGGAAAAGAGTATAAACTACATAAAAATACGACATTAATACTAAATATTTTAAAGCTGTGTAGTGGTATAATTAAATTCATATGGGAAAAAAGTGGTAAGTGTGAAATACAGAATTGGAGACCTATGGTTCTTAATAACACAGATTATAAAATCTTCTTTACAATCATCTTTCCCTGAACCTCACGTTATATCCCTGGTCCTACTATATGGAGGAAATCAGTTGTTATCTTTTAATTTATAGGTCAGATTTTATATTTTTCTATTTTATTTAGCATGTGTAGAATTGTTCATAGGATCATAATTTTATAAATTAGTACTAGGTTAACTGTTGTGGGCCATTCCAAGCCCAGCCAATTACCCTGTGTGAGAATCAAACTCTGCACCTTGTGCCAGTAAGATAAATACCTTAACTACTATGCCAACGTTTTCATGAAAATTTTACATAAAAGAATGGAAGACAAATTAGGGGTGTAAAAGGTAAAAAAGTTCAGGATTTCCTATTAGTGATTAGAGAATTACTGGATGACATTTTGTACAGGAAGGTTCAAGCAAAGTTAATGGTGGGTGATTTATTTTAAGTTTTTGATTCAATTCAACACAATACCTTATGGAGAATATTTGATATTTATAATATAAGTGACAAGATAAAAAATGTCTCTATTACTGCATATAAGTTAAATATAGTTAAGGTGCGAATAAACGGTTGTCTTTATGAAGAAATTGTGCTTGAAAAGGGTATAAGGCATGGTTGTCCATTGAGTAGCATTACTTTTTGTGTTAGTAATGAATATGATTTTGGTACATGTTAATCAAGAAATGAAAGTATATGAAATATAGAAATAATGAACGTGCAAATATTACGATTATGCTAACATATGCAGATGATATTAATTTTGTACAAAAATGGGAAAGGAATGATTAATATGATACATTATTTACAGGATTTTATACAAGAGATATTTTTTCTATAAATAAAGAGAAAAGTCAATGTTTAGGTTATGAAGGTATGTTAGGAGGTATTAACTTTAATATGATAAGTATAAATATATTAGACTTACTTTTAGAAAAAGGGAAAACATGAGCGCTAGATGGAAAAAAGGTAATGAAAAACACTTGCATTTTTTGGAGGAATAGATTTGATTAATTCAATTTTACTTCTTAAAGCTGCATATTTAGCGAGTATATTTAGTATCCCATGGATATTTGAAAAGGTATACAGTACTATTTTCATGTGTATTTGGGGATCCAGATTAAATCCAATAAAAAGGGAATTTTGTATGTAAAAGAAGAAGGTGTTTTGGGTTTTCTAAATCCATTAGTGTATGTAGTCTCTTTACACATCTATAACCTATTAAAAAGCTTGAAGGATGATGATAAGTCATTATTGATGAGAGTTGTATAAACTAAATATAGTACAGAATGGGTGAATTTTTGAGTTTTAAGAGAAGGAGACTATGTGATAATGGCAAAATAAATAATTATCAAGACAAAATTCTGCTTTAGAAAATAAAAAATAGCGTTTCCTTGCCCAGGGAAGAATCATCTGTTCATGATTGTAAGTGTTCGACATTTTCATTTTGACATTTTGACATTCAGCATTATGGGCTTCAGGATTTGAAAGGTAATCCACACACACACACACATATATATATATATATATATATAAATATATATATATATATATATATATATAAATATACATATACCTATATATATATATATATATATATATATATATGCACACATATGTTGTGTGTGTGTGTGTGTGTGTGTGTGTGTGTGTGTGTGTGTGTGTGTGTGTGTGTGTGTGTGTGTGTGTGTATATATATATATATATATATATATATATATATATATTTATATATATATATATATATATATATATGGGATCCATACAGATCCCCGACGACACTTTCTGCCGAAGAAGAAATCACCGAACATGCTTAACCAAAAGTGCTGCTCACCAAAGCAGCACTTTCGGATAAGTATGCTCGTTGTGCCGGTCGCACTACAGTGTGGTTAAGGGAAAATTCTCTTTTCCCCACTGTAGTGAGACCTCGGAGTGAGAATATAAAAGTAGGGGGGTGTGGGGGTACAGACCCCCACATGGGGGTGCAGGGGGGCTTGCCCCTTGCATAAAAGAAGATTTATTGTTTTTTTTCTAATGCACTTTAAAGAAAGCTTTTTTTCAGTGAAAGAGCTTTTGTTAAAGTGTGTTCGGTTATTGTGGATTCAGACTATTGAACTTTCATTCAATAGTCCTAGATCCATATATATATATATATATATATATATATATATATATATATATATATATATAAGTGTGTGTATGCATGTAATGGTTTAATGGTTCCCATTCATTTTTTCTAGGGCTACCAATGTCAACAGCCTTCCTGCCTGTCTAGTTTGAAGTACAGGAAAGCTGATAACAGTGGTGTGAGACTCTGATAATGCTGGGTTGGGGAAGTTGTCATTTCCTTGGTATTTTATGATCTCAGATTTGATATATATAATTAGTAGAGGATATGGTGTTGCAGGGGAACCTTGTCAATCAGAAAATAATTGTTTTTTAATTGCATACTCTGAGATTATGTCTCGAAGCATGCAATATATGCATTTTTTTTGTTTGTTTTTTTTGTTTTGTTTTGTTTTGTTTTTGCTGATTATTTTGGGTTGAAGTTTTTTGTGTATACATTTTGCAGCATCACTCTTTTTAACTGTTTCCTTATATGAATGCATTTCACTCTATCAAAATATTAATTCTCTGAGGGAGTAAATTGAGTAGAAAAATCATTGAAAGTACTCTTTTAGCAGCAGTGCTGGAGCCATTGAAAGCAAGAAGATTGAGTGGATGTCAGTAAAGTAATGTGGGTTTGGACTTTTTAATGCTATCATTCAGACAACAATTATGGGTGTTATTTAATAATGTATCTGTCTTTCTATACCAGGAAAGTCTGACTGAGATTGATTCCAGCTTCAATGGATGCCCTGGGATGAAAACTTCACAGTTATTACAGATATAAATACAGAAAACATAGCAAAAATACCTACATAAAGTAACATAATAGGAGTTTTTCATTGTACATGGAGTAAAGAAGCTGTACAGTTTTTACAATTACAAAATACAGAAGATATTTACATAACAGAATATTGTGGCAGTTTTCATTGTGAATCAGATAGGTATGTACATTCATTTTTTTCTTGCAGTATAGATCTACTGTTGAAATGTCAGATGCAGTATATGCTGAACCTGAATATATACAGTTACTAGAGATATATATGTTTAGAGAAATGTTAGAAATATGTTAGGATGTTATGAGATTTAACTGTTTTTTTTAATTTCTCCAAGTCGTTTGGGTTTCTAATACCTTGACGGGAATGAACCCCAGTCCTAAGTCAAAGTACAATTAAAGTTCATGAAATTAGTATTATTTCAATCTTTGATGTCAGCCAGAAGTGCTCTTTGCAGCACCTGCAATGTGCCTAGTAATGACTCTTTTTGTAATTCGTATGGAGTTACATATATTGGTAACATATCTAAATATGATTGTAGATTTTTTTATAAGTCCCATTGCTCCTACTGCTATTGGAACTGTCTGGGTATCTTTCTTTCACATTTCTCTCACTTCTGCCTGCAAATTCTGATATTTTATGACTTTGTGTCTCTCTGTATGCAATACACTGTAGTCACTGGGTGTGGTGATTTCAATTATCAATGCTACTTCTGTCTTCTTTCCATGGACTACTATATCCGGTTTTCTAGCATCTTCTTTTGAACTGTTGGTAATGGGTGACCCCATGTGATGTAGGCTTCATCATTTTCTATGATGCTTTGTAGCTCATGTTTCCAGTGTTTTTTAGTCACTTCAATACCATAATGTTTGCACAATCTCCAGTGCAGCAATCTTGCCACATTATTATGCCTTTCAGTATACAGTCCTTCTGCCATTAGTATGTCACAACTAGCAATGAGGTGTGCAACTGTTTCCAATTCTGTTTTACAAAACCTACATTTGTCTGTTTCTCCCACATGTTCAATGGACTTAGTAAACCAACGTGTACGTAGCCCACTATCTTGGGCCACCAATATCAACCTTTCATCTCTTGGTTTGAATTAATTTCTCCTTAACCATTCTTGCATTCAGTCCTGATCAACATGAGGTTCTTCCAGAAGTTTTCTATACTTGCAGCTATATTTATGCATTTTCCACATTTCTTGACTTCTCATCTGGTCCTTCACCTTATATTCTTTCTTTTGTTTTTTGGCACATTTAGTTGCTGCCTGAGTTTTATCTATTTCTGGTTTGATTTCCATTCCTGCTTGATGCCAATATGCTTCTGCTAGACTAAGCAGAGAAGTCATTTTAGATTTATTCTCCTAATGTTTCAAAACTTTCACTACATTTGGGTCTTGTGAGGTCAGCAGATATGTGTGCAGTCCCACAATTGTAGCTCTATACATGTAATCAATTTCAAGGAGACACAGCCCTCCGTCAGAATGGGAAATATATAATCTTGGTATACACTGATTTTTATAAATTATATGGTGAGCATAAAGTATCCTTCTTGTTTTCCTGTTTAATCTATCCAACAGGTATTGGGGCCAGTCAATCACTCCAACCTGTAAGTTAGGACAGGAAGAGCAAATTGGTTTATAGGTCGAATGTTGTTTGTAGATGTCAACTCTGTTTTCAGGATTAATTTAAGTCTTCTAAAGTATTCCTTACTAAGTTTCATTCGCATTTATTGATGTTTTATTGTTGACCGTTCATCAGTTCCCAAATATTTATACACTCCCTCTTCCTCAAGTTCTTTTATATCACATTCTTGTCCCAAACTGATGTTTTCTTGATGCTGCAGTTTCCCTGCTTTAAAGGTTGCTTTTGCACATCTATCAAGACCAAATGACATTCTTATATCATCTGAAAAAGTTTTGACAACTTGTAGTTGTGCTTTCAGTTCCTCATCTGATGAGCTATACATTTTTAAATCATCAACAAAGAGAAGATAAGACGTCATTAGACTATGTTGTTTTCTACGAGCCAAATTGTAGCCATGGCCTAATCTGTTAAGTAGACAGCTTAATGGGTTAAGGGCAAGACAGAATCGGAGCAATGACAGAGAGTCACCCTGGAATATCCCCCTTTGAATTTTTATCAATGGAATAATAATCTGTCCTTCATCATGGCTTAATCGCAAAGTGGTCTGCCACTGTTTCATGGTCACAGAAATGTAGTCAATCAGCGTAGGGTGTATCTTGTACATTTTTAAGCACTCTTTTATCCATGAATGTGGGATACTATCAAATGCTTTTTGTAGCCAATCCATGTCATACTTAGATTCTTCCCCTTTTTACAGTTCTCCACTATGACTTTATTTAACAACAAATGATCCTTTATTCCATATGACTTTCTTTTATTGCCCTTTTCTTCTATTGCCATAATTGGGTTTTCTTCTAAATGACTATAAACTCTGTCGGCATCAATTCTAGTGTATAGTTTATAAGTAGTCAGAAGGCAAGTTATTGGTCTATAATTTTTAGGGTAACTTTCAGGTTCACTCTTTAGTAGGAACATTGTTTTTCCTGTTGTTAGCCAGGTTGGTATCTGTTTGGGCTGTGCATATGAATAATTCTTACTCATGGGTAAATCTTTGTGCAAAGATGTTAATACTTTTAACCAGAAGTCAGGTTCTGCATCTGGGCCTAGGATTTTCCAATTAGAAGCTTTTCTTAACTTTGTTTCAATCTCTCTGGTTGTTACTTCATCCCATTTCATATCCTGTACATTTGAACTTCTTATTGTTTCTTTTACTTCTTCTATCCATTTAGCATCTCTGTTATGTTCCACAGGATCTTCATTAATACTTCTCCAAAATGTATATGTTTCTTCTTTTTTTGGCAGTCTTTCAATTTCTTTTATCTTGTTACCCAGTTCTCTAAAAAACTTTTTTGGGTCATCAATAAATTACTTATTTTTTACTTTTCCTTCGCATTTATCTGTGTATCTTCTAAGTTTTTCTGCCTGTACTAATTTTTTTAGTTTATTGTACCAATTGCAATATCATTTGGTATGTACCTCTCAAGACATCTGCAACAACTGGAAAGTCTGCAGAAATGCCTCACTAAAAGAATCACAGGCCTAATGAAGATGCCCTATGCTGACCATCTAAAGAAATCTCCACCTATACTCTGTTGCATATCGTCTACTCAGAGGCGATATCTGCTTAACATACAAGGCCATGTCAAACCCAGAGCTGTTGGACATGCTACATTTAAAGAAATCCCAATCCCTCAGAGACACACGCTCCAAGGATCTAAACCTTGTAATCACAATGAACAAAACATGCTGGAGGGATGGGTTCCTGACCCAGAGACTCCACAGACTCTGGAATAGACTGCCCATATATGTCAAGCAGAGCACCTCTTTGGCCTTCCTCAAAAGGAACCTTGATGATTGGATGGGAGATAGGAAATTCATCCCGGGGATCACGTTAGTCACCCTGCTAGACAGGGGTCCAGGGAAGTAAATACTGTGGGAAGAAATAGCCAGAGAATTGTTATGGCTAGGCGTGTGTAGGCCCTAGGGCCGATAGACTAGTACCAACCTATGAACCTATGATAGATCCTGATCTGTTCTGATACTGTGCATTGCTTTTATCATGTCTGTCTTTCTAAGTATTTTTGCTGATCTGTTCCCTCTTCTATACTCTTCTAACAGTGATACCTCTTCTTTTAATTGCTTTATAGCTTTCTCTATTCAATACTTCCATAATGGTATTCAATTTCTTCCCTTCCTTTCCATCACTACCCTGTGTTCTTGTGGTAGAACTTTATCAGTTATTAATTTAGCTGCACAGTAATATATCCTGTTTACTTCTGTTATATCGCATGGGTCTCTATGGACAGTCCTAATTACTGTGTTCCTTTGTTTTATCAAACTTCTGACTTTTTGGGGTTTATTGACCTTCTGCCATCTATTTCTTTCATTGATCTTAATATGTCTATCTCTATTAAATCAAGCAACTCTTCTCTTAGCTCATTTTCTTCTAAACTGAGGGCACATTTTTTGTTCTCCATTTCCATAGAAAGTTCTATAGCATCTTCCTGTGGCGCATTCTCTTCAATTTCATCCTGTGCCATCCATTGCTCTGTCATATGGGAACTCACTGGCCTATCACTCCTCAACAGTGACTGTGTCAGAGTTTCCACAGTTTCCTGTTCCTTCCCTTACTGTCCAACTTCAAGTGAACATTTATACTGGTTTCCTGTGGAAGGCTCCAAATATCTTCATATGGCACCTGACCAATTGCTTTCCTTTCCACTGGTTTGCCCTTAATTTGGATGTCCTTTGCTCTATCCTGTTGAGGTGCTTTCTGAATTAGATTTTCTACACTGAATCCTTCACTTCACAGGTACTCCATAACCTCAGTTTCTATTTCTTTAACTTCTCCGTTGCCAGTCTCCTTTTCTGATTTTCCACTGTCTTCTTATTTTTTGTATTGTAAAGTTTTCCATGTCCGCATTCCTTTGCCTGTATTTCTCTTCAAATATCTTTGGAGCTACTCTTTTAGTATTGATTAGTTTTACTTTCTCCTTTGCATAGATATTACACCATATTAAATCACTTTTTCTTTCCCATGTCCATATTTCATCTTCAGATGTCTCCTGATCTTCCTTTTTCTCTTTGGGGACTTGTTCCATCATGTTGTGATGTAACATGTGTTAGTCCTGCTACACCAAATCCTTCACTTTGCAGGCACTCCATAACTTTAGCTTCTATTTTTTTAACTTCTGCTTTACTAATCATTTTTTCTACATCCCCCCTTTGTGATATTATGTTTTTTTATTGTGAAATGTTCCATATCTGGATGCTTTTGCATGTATTTCACTTTGAATATCTTTGGGGCTGCCTTCTTTATATTGATTAATTTGGCTTTCACCTTTGCATAAATATTGCATCATATCAAATCTCTCTCTCTTTCCCATGTTCATATCTCTTTTTTATACTTTTCAAAAATCTCTAGGTTTTGTTGTTTATATTTTTACATTTCCTCATATGCTTATTTTTCCAAACAGATCAAAGTTTCTTGGTCTATATACTGTTTTTCACAAATCTGTCATATTGATGAATACAAATTTTTATTTGAAGTTTCTGACAGTTTTTTTTTTTTTTTTTGTGGAAGTATTTTTCTTCCCTGTAATTTCTATCTTAATCTTTTTGTATATCTTGTGTCTGGAAATTCTGGGCTTTTTGCATAATAGTAGCAATACATAATTTCTTTCTTATCCTCAATAGTCCACTATATCATCTTTATGGCTCTTCTTTGGCCTATCAGTTTTTGTGATTTTTGTGGACTGCTACTTTCTTCTACAATGGGGGGGTCATCCTCCCCCTGGGCCTGTCCTAGCCCCAATGTAGGAATGTTTCTGTATTTTGAGAATTCTACACTGTCATTTTTTCCAGTCCTGGCACCAGTGTGCCTACCATGATTGGGCACTTTTGTATCCTGGGTTTTTATGCACCTGGGTATGTTTTTTAATTGTTGACCTACTTCTGTCCATGATGTATGTTATATAAATACGGTCTATATATCAGTGTTGTGCAGGTGAGATTTTGTGAAAAACAGGGTCCACCTCATGAAGGTACTCACCATGACTTTAGGATGAATTCAGTTTCAACAATACTACTCACCTTTGCTTGCTGACTTATCTCCCCATTCAGCCCTTATTCTACCATAATAAACTGTTGTGTGATAACTAATGGAGAGAAGAGTTCCGGACTCAGGCTATGACATTTTGCTTTGCACTTTACAATGATAGCAAAGTAACATGCGCAATTTTAAAATGAGTCTGGAATGTGAAGGGGTTGGTGGACAGGAAAAAATAGGATAATAGTAATGCACAGATAATATTGTAACAAAAACATACATGAATGATAAAGAACATGAACATTTTGTAAAGAAAAGTGGAAGGATTTTTTTTCTGTAACAGAAGTAAAGCAAAAGAAAGGGGTCTTAATTAAAAAGGTACTGGAATAAAGATTAAAGAACAAATATAGGATAGGCAAGAAAGACTTATATTGGTGAGAGGTTGTTGCAAGGCAGTAGAATTACACCAGCTGCAGTATATGTTCCACTGAAAGCACTGAGGTAAGATATAAAGAATATTATGGGATAAGTGATAGCCTTTCATGACAATGCATGGCAGTATCTGGAGAATGAAACACTATAGGAAATAAGGAAGACATCTCTGGAGGGACAAGATACCATGGAATAATGGCTGACTGCAGATACTTAACAGAAATATATGCATGCATTTGGGTTCATCAGCATAAAGAAAATAACATGGCATAAATTGCAATGTACACATTTTCAGAGAAATATGGATCTTGGGCAAGAGTTGATAGGTTCATAGGTTCATAGGTTCATACTAGGCTATCTGCCCAAGGGCATTTATAAGCCTAGCCCATAGTTATGTGGCTTTCGCCACCCCTTTAGTTTGAATAAAAACTATGCCTATCATTTTGCTGTGCCTCTGTCAAGCAGTGACACTGAAGTAATCCCTGGGGTATATCTGCAATCTCCCATCCATTGGTCAAGATTCCTCTTGAACAAGGCCAGAGAGGTGCTCTGCCTCACATGTACCAGGATTTTGTTCCACAGCATAGGGAGTCTCTGGGTGATGAATCTGTCCCTCCAGCATGTTCTATTTATAACCGTGTCAAGGTTTAAGTCTCCTGCCCTTGTGGTTCTGAGGGATCTAGATTTTTTGAGGTGAAGCATATTCATCAAATCTGGGTTTGACATGGCCTTATATGTCAGGCACAGGTCACCTCTGAGCAAGCGGTATGAGACTGAATAGAGCTGGAGTTCTTTCAGTCGGGCAGCATAAGACATATTTTGAGACCCTTTATCCTTTTGGTGAGGAACTTTTGGGGCCTTTCAAGCTGCAGCAGGTGTCTGGTCAGATACATTCCGAACGGGCATTGTACTCAATCATAGGTCTAATGAGTGATGAGTACAGGGGACGATGACCTCCCTTGATCTAGATGTGAATCCCTTCATGATCAGGTGGGCGATATAGAAGGTTTTCCTAACTACTTTAGCAACATGAGTGTCAAGCGAAGGCTACTGTCAACCTGGGTCCCCAGATCCCTGATGACTTTTCTGTGCTCAGTGGATTGCCATCTATATGGTAGCTAGGGGTAACCTTGTTTTTCCCGAAGGGTATGACTATGCATTTTTGGTGTTTAACTTCAGGCCATGGCTCTGGCACCAGTTATCCATTTCTGTGAGGCCCTTCTGGAGGATATCTGTGTCAGATGTGTTTTCGACTATGGCCCAGTTTGCAGTCATCTGCAAACTTTGTCAGCCATAACCCTTCTGTGTTTGCTTGTACTTCAGAAAAGTAGATGCCGAACAAGAGTGGACCCAGGACTGAGCCCTGTGGGACACCACTTGTGACAGGCTTTGAGTCTGACATGGCTCCAGCAACTCTGACCCTGTGGGTTCTGTCACTTAGCCAGTTTGCAACCCATCTTGTGATGTATGGGTTTACATTCAAGCTGATGAGTTTTCGATGATACCTGAGTGGGGTATTGTGTCGAAGGCCTTTGCCAGGTCGAGGTAGGCTGTATGGACTGCCTTTCCCTCATCAATGGCCTTGGTGACAGTCTCGAAAAAGTCAACCAAGTTTAAGAGGCAGGATCTGCCTTTGACAAAGCCAAACTGGGTTGGATCCAAAGTCTGCAAGTTCCCTATGTCTTTATTTATGAGTTCCATTATGATCCTCTCCATGGCTTTGCAGATAAGGCTTGTCAAGCTAATGGGGCAGTAATTTCCAGGGTCTGTGGAGGCACCGCCCTTATGAAGTGGGACCACAGTTGCCGTGCGCCACTCCTTGGGTACGTATCCTGAGGTGAGGCTAAGATTAAACAGCTGTCCTAACTGTGGGTTTAATTCCTCGTTGAGTTTGTGAAGCACACAGCCGGGGACACCATCCGGTCCCATGATAATTGTATATCAAAAGGCTGAAAGGATAACTAAAACTGGGAATTATGGAAAAGGTAAGGTAGTAGTGGACCCAGTAAAAAAATGAAAGTAGTGGTAAATTATTATATTACATTATACAGACAAGATGTAGAAGGTGAGTGCAAATCACAGGAAAAGTGACATATTTAAGACTATTACAACTTCCTCTGTTAACAGAATTAGAAAGAGGGGTATTGACTTCAAAAATAAATGAAACTTAAATTAATGAAGCAGTAAGAAATCAGAGTACAGAGAATACTCCTAGAAGTGGTGGAATCACAATAGAAGTTTGGAAAAAGAAAAAGAGGAGATAATAAAAGTCTAGACAGTACTAGTTAACAATATTTTTCTGTGAGGAGATACATCTTTGACTTGGAAAGAAGCAGTAGTGGCATTTATACCAAAGAATGGAAAAGATCCTTTTAATCCAGGGTCATACAGACCAACTTTGATCTGGAATCATGACTACAAAGTGTTTATGATGTGTTTAGCAAAACTCTGTCAAGCAGAGTACCTCCTTTAACAGGAACCCAGATGACTGGATGGGAAACAGAAAATATACCCCTAGAATTCCACCTGTGTCCCTGCTGGACAGGGGAAACAGGTGCTGACTTTAAAGGAACATGGGCAAAAGTCTTGGCTAGGCTTATTAGGGCCTCCACGCCAATAGCCTAGTATCATCCTATGAACCTATGAACCTATGAATGTATAAATGTCAAAGATATTACCATGAATAATAGGGTCTATGTTAAAACAATGAAAAATATACATATCGAATGCTTGGATGAACAATAACGCATATGATCAACATCAATATTGTGAGATTGTGGTACAGTGAAGATTGGAAAATTTGCCCTTTCCTCACTGTAGTGCGATCTCAGAGTTGGAATATATTTTTAAGGGGTGGTGTGGGGGGTGCAGCCCCCCACAATAGTGATTTCGATCATATGCGTTTTTGCTCATCCGAGCGCTGGATATGTGTACTTTTCATTGTTTTAACATAGACCCAAATAATACACCTGGGCCAGTGTAGTTTTATAGAAGGTAGGTTGATAACATTAACAGAACACTTATGACCCAAACATGTGCACTAGACACTGATAATATATTTGACAGAGTATTTTAGGAATTAATGAAAAGATTTTTTTGAGTTTTCACAAACAAGGACAACTTTAATATTTAATATCTACAGAGGGGCTCAAGCTAGAATATAGTGTAGTGGTAAGCTAACAAAAGTGTAGAGTTTTAGAAGATGATTAGGCAGGAGTATCCACTTTCAACATTAATTTTTGTTTTGTATTTAGACCAATTACTTAGAGACATAAGATAATCAAATATAACTAGATGTAAATGAAGAATTAACAATGGGGAAATAGTCCTTTTGTGGACAACATAGTTTTACATTAGTATAAATAAATAGATGGCTAGAGTTTTATCTGTACTGTCTGAAGAAGCGTGGTGGTGACCACGGCCTTCACAATAAGCGTTTGTTCCCATATATTGGATTTTTCGTTACTCTATCAAGTGGATTTATGGTTCCTGTTTTAATGACTTTTTGGTTTACTGCAAATTGTGATTCACTGCTCATCGAACCAGCGATAGCTGTTGTTTCCTTCTTTAGTGCATTGTCGCTATACTTTCAGTGAGCTCCGGTTCACTTTGGACTTACTGCCTGCTTATACAGCTTCGTGGTGAGAGTACCTGGTTGCTTTTCTTCATTTCTGCTCTTGGTTACAGGTATTCTCTCTTCAGCTGCCGGTGAAGAGTTTTTTGAATATTTCCTCCACATACTTTATTTTCGCCGCCAGCACACGATGGATAATATTGTTGACATTGAACTTGATTATACTCCAGGGACGAGGGAAGCAATAGTGCACCTTGAAGATTTGTTACATGTACAGGCTAACCCTTTATTGACCTTGGATCTTTCGCAAGCTGAACACATCACTCCCGTGAACACAGAAGGTTTTAATATAGCTGACTTCAACCTCGTATCTAAAGCTCTAGAGGATGACATGTATAAACTGCAAAGATACGCCTGGCAAAGGCAACATCTAGAGGCTTGTCTCCATTACTCCATCGTACCAAGAGGGATGCGGGTCATGTGCATGCCGTCCTACGGTGAGGCACATCCAGAACTCCTCAAAAAATGGCAGGATCTGAATATAGATCTCGGACACAGGTACATTAGACTCCTTCTTGATTACTTTTCTCCTTTAGAAATAGAGCTAAGAGATAAAGTAGATGCCAACTTTAAAGAACTTAGTAACCGCTTTAAAGCGGATTATTGTACTCGCAGATTACGAAATATATGTTTACAAGTTAATGCCTTCAGCGAAAGACTGAAGGCAACAAAGATGCGTAAACTGCAAAGAGACTTTCAAGACTTTAAATTAAGGCAGGTATTTGTTTGGCCTAGAAACAATAACGTTACATATAATGACAATGATGGTTCTCATGGCAACGTAAAAAACATTCAACATTTTATTTCTGCAGAAGAAACTTCCGCTATAAACAATATCAGTGATACTTTGTTGCCGACAAATGTCATTTTGCATACCGCTAGCTTGGAGGGAGCTAATACTAGTGCCGTGGTTCCTAATCTGACTGACACGCCCCCTCCGAACCAACTAGCTTTGACAAAAACTGCTAATAACCCAGGAGCCAGACCAAAGGATTCTAGTGCTGTAGTTCCTTTGGGTCCCTCAATCAAAACTTTTACCATACCCAGTGAAACAAAGGTTTCAGAACAGAGGACGGTCTACGAGTCGAGGCCCAAGGAAAAGGAAGCTATCTGTGGAAAGCTTCCAATCCACAGGACGAGTGACAAAAAAGTGACTGGTTTATTGTATAATTATTCCGACTACAGTCTTTCTGATGCTGACATTTCTCTTTTGAATCGTGGCTTGAATTTCATTCCAGCCTGTTCTGATACACTGACTAATGTTTTAATTACTTTAAGAATGTTTTGTAGACGGGTAGCTTTAAAAGTTTTCTTTAAAGATAAACCTGATTTAAACATTAATGTCACATCTACTGGTTTTAAAAGGAGAAGTACTTTTATACCTCCGCTACCCCAATGTGTTGAATGCTTTCTACATATCTGTGAGCAAGATTTTTATGAATTATTTTCCACTAAAGTGAAACCTACTTATTTTAATTTAAACCTAGATGAATTTAATTCTTTAAAACATTTAAAACAAATTGATAAAATCTCTATCAAACCTGCCGATAAGGGAGGAGGTATTGTGGTACTGAATAGGGCTGACTATAATACTAACATGTGTTTAATGCTCACTGATGAATTGACTTATACTAAACTTGATTTATGTAAAGTGAAGACTATTATTAAGAATGTACAAGATATATTCTATGACCTGCTTATTTGCAGGCAAATTAATGAAGATATGTACGGTTTTCTTTTGATGGATTATCCCACCATACCTATTATCAAAGGACTTCCGAAAATCCACAAGAATACCTTTCCCATCCCATTACGACCCATAGTATCAGGCGACCGCTGGATCACGGCAAATGCTTCTTGCCTCGTAGAGTCTTTACTTAGACCAGTGGTTGATTCCTTTGATACTATTTTAAAAGATACATATCATCTACTGGCGTGTTTGTCAGAAATACAATTGGACATCCAACATAATAACTACATCTTAATTACTTTGGATGTAAAGAACCTCTTTACCTCAATTCCCAATGATTTGGGCATTGAGGCCATAAGAGATATTCTACAGTTTTATAATTCTTTTTCCAATGACAAACAACTACTTATATGCCAATTATTATTCAAAATGGGTGCGAGACCCATATCATTTTCAAAACCTTTTGCTGGTGCTTGACTTTTGTATCCTGGGTTTTTATGCACCTGGGTATGTTTTTTAATTGTTGACCTACTTCTGTCCATGATGTATGTTATATAAATACGGTCTATATATCAGTGTTGTGCAGGTGAGATTTTGTGAAAAACAGGGTCCACCTCATGAAGGTACTCACCATGACTTTAGGATGAATTCAGTTTCAACAATACTACTCACCTTTGCTTGCTGACTTATCTCCCCATTCGGCCCTTATTCTACCATAATAAACTGTTGTGTGATAACTAATGGAGAGAAGAGTTCCGGACTCAGGCTATGACATTTTGCTTTGCACTTTACAATGATAGCAAAGTAACATGCGCAATTTTAAAATGAGTCTGGAATGTGAAGGGGTTGGTGGACAGGAAAAAATAGGATAATAGTAATGCACAGATAATATTGTAACAAAAACATACATGAATGATAAAGAACATGAACATTTTGTAAAGAAAAGTGGAAGGATTTTTTTTCTGTAACAGAAGTAAAGCAAAAGAAAGGGGTCTTAATTAAAAAGATACTGGAATAAAGATTAAAGAACAAATATAGGATAGGCAAGAAAGACTGATATTGGTGAGAGGTTGTTGCAAGGCAGTAGAATTACACCAGCTGCAGTATATGTTCCACTGAAAGCACTGAGGCAAGATATAAAGAATATTATGGGATATGTTACAGCCTTTCATGACAATGCATGGCAGTATCTGGAGAATGAAACACTATAGGAAATAAGGAAGACATCTCTGGAGGGCCAAGATACCATGGAATAATGGCTGACTGCAGATACTTAACAGAAATATATGCATGCATTTGGGTTCATCAGCATAAAGAAAATAACATGGCATAAATTGCAATGTACACATTTTCAGAGAAATATGGATCTTGGGCAAGAGTTGATAGGTTCATAGGTTCATAGGTTCATACTAGGCTATCTGCCCAAGGGCATTTATAAGCCTAGCCCATAGTTATGTGGCTTTCGCCACCCCTTTAGTTTGAATAAAAACTATGCCTATCATTTTGCTGTGCCTCTGTCAAGCAGTGACACTGAAGTAATCCCTGGGGTATATCTGCAATCTCCCATCCATTGGTCAAGATTCCTCTTGAACAAGGCCAGAGAGGTGCTCTGCCTCACATGTACCAGGATTTTGTTCCACAGCATAGGGAGTCTCTGGGTGATGAATCTGTCCCTCCAGCACGTTCTATTTATAACCGTGTCAAGGTTTAAGTCTCCGCCCTTGTGGTTCTGAGGGATCTAGATTTTTGAGGTGAAGCATATTCATCAAATCTGGGTTTGACATGGCCTTATATGTCAGGCACAGGTCACCTCTGAGCAAGCGGTATGAGACTGAATAGAGCTGGAGTTCTTTCAGTCGGGCAGCATAAGACATATTTTGAGACCCTTTATCCTTTTGGTGAGGAACTTTTGGGGCCTTTCAAGCTGCAGCAGGTGTCTGGTCAGATACATTCCGAACGGGCATTGTACTCAATCATAGGTCTAATGAGTGATGAGTACAGGGGACGATGACCTCCCTTGATCTAGATGTGAATCCCTTCATGATCAGGTGGGGGATATAGAAGGTTTTCCTAACTACTTTATCAACGTGAGTGTCAAGCGAAAGGCTACTGTCAACCTGGGTCCCCAGATCCCTGATGACTTTTTCTGTGCTCAGTGGATTGCCATCTATATGGTAGCTAGGGGTAACCTTGTTTTTCCCGAAGGGTATGACTATGCATTTTTTGGTGTTTAACTTCAGGCCATGGCTCTGGCACCAGTTATCCATTTCTGTGAGGCCCTTCTGGAGGATATCTGTGTCAGATGTGTTTTCGACTATGGCGCCCAGTTTGCAGTCATCTGCAAACTTTGTCAGCCATAACCCTTCTGTGTTTGCTTGTACTTCAGAAAAGTAGATGCCGAACAAGAGTGGACCCAGGACTGAGCCCTGTGGGACACCACTTGTGACAGGCTTTGAGTCTGACATGGCTCCAGCAACTCTGACCCTGTGGGTTCTGTCACTTAGCCAGTTTGCAACCCATCTTGTGATGTATGGGTTTACATTCAAGCTGATGAGTTTTTCGATGATACCTGAGTGGGGTATTGTGTCGAAGGCCTTTGCCAGGTCGAGGTAGGCTGTATGGACTGCCTTTCCCTCATCAATGGCCTTGGTGACAGTCTCGAAAAAGTCAACCAAGTTTAAGAGGCAGGATCTGCCTTTGACAAAGCCAAACTGGGTTGGATCCAAAGTCTGCAAGTTCCCTATGTCTTTATTTATGAGTTCCATTATGATCCTCTCCATGGCTTTGCAGATAAGGCTTGTCAAGCTAATGGGGCAGTAATTTCCAGGGTCTGTGGAGGCACCGCCTTATGAAGTGGGACCACAGTGCGTGCGCCACTCCTTGGGTGTATCCTGAGGTGAGGCTAAGATTAAACAGCTGTCCTAACTGTGGGTTTAATTCCTCGTTGAGTTCGTGAAGCACACAGCCGGGGACACCATCCGGTCCCATGATAATTGTATATCAAAAGGCTGAAAGGATAACTAAAACTGGGAATTATGGAAAAGGTAAGGTAGTAGTGGACCCAGTAAAAAAATGAAAGTAGTGGTAAATTATTATATTACATTATACAGACAAGATGTAGAAGGTGAGTGCAAATCACAGGAAAAGTGACATATTTAAGACTATTACAACTTCCTCTGTTAACAGAATTAGAAAGAGGGGTATTGACTTCAAAAATAAATGAAACTTAAATTAATGAAGCAATAAGAAATCAGAGTACAGAGAATACTCCTAGAAGTGGTGGAATCACAATAGAAGTTTGGAAAAAGAAAAAGAGGAGATAATAAAAGTCTAGACAGTACTAGTTAACAATATTTTTCTGTGAGGAGATACATCTTTGACTTGGAAAGAAGCAGTAGTGGCATTTATACCAAAGAATGGAAAAGATCCTCTTAATCCAGGGTCATACAGACCAACTTTGATCTGGAATCATGACTACAAAGTGTTTATGATGTGTTTAGCAAAACTCTGTCAAGCAGAGTACCTCCTTTAACAGGAACCCAGATGACTGGATGGGAAACAGAAAATATACCCCTAAATTCCACCTGTGTCCCTGCTGGACAGGGGAAACAGGTGCTGACTTTAAAGGAACATGGGCAAAAGTCTTGGCTAGGCTTATTAGGGCCTCCACGCCAATAGCCTAGTATCATCCTATGAACCTATGAACCTATGAATGTATAAATGTCAAAGATATTACCATGAATAATAGGGTCTATGTTAAAACAATGAAAAATATACATATCGAATGCTTGGATGAACAATAACGCATATGATCAACATCAATATTGTGAGATTGTGGTACAGTGAAGATTGGAAAATTTGCCCTTTCCTCACTGTAGTGCGATCTCAGAGTTGGAATATATTTTAAGGGGTGGTGTGGGGGTGCAGCCCCCCACAATAGTGATTTCGATCATATGCGTTTTTGCTCATCCGTGCGCTGGATATGTGTACTTTTCATTGTTTTAACATAGACCCAAATAATACACCTGGGCCAGTGTAGTTTTATAGAAGGTAGGTTGATAACATTAACAGAACCCTTATGACCCAAACGTGTGCACTAGACACTGATAATATATTTGACAGAGTATTTTAGGAATTAATGAAAAGATTTTTTTGAGTTTTCACAAACAAGGACAACTTTAATATTTAATATCTACAGAGGGGCTCAAGCTAGAATATAGTGTAGTGGTAAGCTAACAAAAGTGTAGAGTTTTAGAAGATGATTAGGCAGGAGTATCCACTTTCAACATTAATTTTTGTTTTGTATTTAGACCAATTACTTAGAGACATAAGATAATCAAATATAACTAGATGTAAATGAAGAATTAACAATGGGGAAATAGCCCTTTTGTGGACAACATAGTTTTACATGTTACAGATTCTGAACATGATATAAAATTGTATTTGATAAACTGAAATAGTTTACAAGTAGAGCAGGATATAAAGTGACTGAAGCAAAAATAAAGCCAATAGTAATGAAGTATGCCCCAGCATATGCCTTAGTACAAAACTTCTCCTTTTCTGTGGGGTTCTCTCTGAAATAACTGTTAGGCATTCAGTCCAGGAGTCCATTAATGCATTTAGCCAAAATTTTCAGTAGCCCCAAAGCACAGTCTAAGTGACTTGCTCAAATCTGCACAGTAAGCAAAGGAAGGCTAAGGAAATCAAACTTTGTACCACAGGAACTAGTTCATTAACAACTTATCATCTGCACCAACTGGCAGATCCTTTGCACCAATTTCCATGACAAGATAAGATAGTTGAGAATTTAATTGAAATTGGATGCCAAACAAGCAGTTAGAGACAAGTGGAAAGAAATTGCACAGAAGATTATAAGTAAGAAAAGGCTATGGAAATTATTATTTATGGGCATTGGCAGTAAGATAAAAGCAATTTTTTTTTGCCTAGCTGGTACTTTATGTAGGTCAAGCCAATATGTATCAGCTAGAGATCATATATGGAAGAATAAAATATGAAAAGGGAAATGAAGGAGATTTTGGGGGCAATAACAAAACAGAAAGAGAAAGAGCACAATGAAAAAAAAAACTAATACTGACAAAAGAACAGGGTGGTTTGGGACTTCTGGATTTTGAGGCATACTATAAGGCCACACTACTTAGATTAATATATTTGATTTAGAAGTCAGAATGTATGCCCAGATAGAATGATATTATAGGCATGATGCTTGGTAGAGGAATAACAGGATCATACATGGGCATTTGGGCAGATTTAGGAAAGGAATATAAACAGCATTATGTGCAAATATATATATATATATATATATATATATATATATATATATATATATATATATATATAACTATTAGGCAAGTCTTTACTTTAAAAGAAGTTAGACATTGGAAAATATAACTGCAGCAGTCTGTGCTTTATATGTATATATATATATATATATATATATATATATATATATATATATATATATATATATATATAAAGAGAGAGAGAGAGAGAGGGAGAGAGTAATAAAGATTCAGAAGATGACTGGACATTTGGAAAAGAAAGAAAGACAGAACAAAGGACAAAGGTCTTGGATTTTGGGAGTGGGAGCAGTAATAAAATGGGATGAAGCCAGACAAACGTTTGGGTTACTGAACTCAGATGAACTTGCATGTACTGGCATAAAGTTAGATTTAAAGGAAAGTATATGGAGGCTGGCTTGTAATTTTGTTAAACCACAAATAGTAGAATTTACAAGTGAGGTCAGAACAGAAATGGCAGATCAAAAACAAGTAATAAGTAGAGCATGTCAGGCAATATTAGATTTAAAGAAAAAAAATACAGCTTAAAATTAAAAACAGCATGGAGTAAATGATTAAACAGAGATAGTGCAGATGCAGATTGTTAGTAAAGGGATATTTGTTTTATCCCTAGATATGCAAATAAATCCAGACAATGAAAAACTTTTGCATGGAAGTATTTACACACCTCTGTATGTACCACAATGAGGCTTGAAAACATATTCACACAGATAAGAGGTGTATGTTGGAGATGTGGTAGTCCAGAAAGAGGTTCTTGGGAACACATATTTTGGAAATATATGGAGTTGCTTCAGTGTCAGTATTAAAAGGAAACTGAACATTATGCCAAGTCTTACACTTGGAAGCTAGTTTAACCTCAGTATAGATATGTTCTTTTAAGATGGTTAAAATAATATTTGCTAAAAAGATGAAAGCATGGCGATCTTTATTGTTGATGGTGGCTAAGAAGGACATAACTAGAAAAAAGAAGAAACATAAACCATTAATAAGAGATGTGAAAAAGATGATTGCAGAGATTAAAATAAGGAACTGAGAAATATTAGAGATCAAAACAGAGAACTCTTTGTTAAAAATGGATGATATGGGATTCTGTAATGAAAAATTGAGCTTGGTAAGGACATTGACTTGAAACAACACACCTAAAACATAGATTGATTTAATAAAGTAGTCTGTAATGTAAGGAATGAAGTCAATGGTCTGACTGGTAAGATTTGTAATACAGTAAAAATAAATCAAAATGGTCACTGCTTTTGTCCTGAACTAAAATTATATTGTAAATAGATAACTTGTATGTTTAAGTGTTTTTGTTTAAAGAACAATATTAAATCAGTCCAGAGTTTAAGACAAGCTAGAATTGTTGCCTGTGATATATGAATTTACATGATTAACAACGATAAGTTGTTTAAAGTTAAATGTAAGCACTGATTGTCTGACATAAGTCTAGGCTGTTAGTGTTATATAAATATATGATTATAAAATGTTTCTAGCAGCAATGTGTGCCAAAATAACAAGTGGACCATGAATGGGGATTGCACAATATGTAAAAATTAAAATGTATTAATCAATAAAATGTTGTTCTTTAAAATAAAATTGAAAAGGATTCACACTGAGCATTTCACCATGCAGTGTGTTTAGTCTAGCTTCACTGACCCCTTTCTCACTGCTCCCTTTTGTGTTTCAGTGACTTCCAGAGTTCACTTGCCCCTATTAACTGTACTTTGAATAAACTATTACACACACACACACACACACACACACACACACACACACACACACACACACACACACAGTAATTCCCCTGGGAAAGCTGGTAATATTGTCTAAAATTACCACCTTCTGCCCTGTCCTAAGGTAATAAAATGCCAGCAATCCATATTATCAGGTTGGGGAACTCCCAGTCAGTGTTTTACTCTTGCTAATAAACCAAATAATTATAACCACAAATAATAGTGTGTAACAGAGCAGTCTAGCCACATGTGCTTTGAAATATCGAAGTACAAATACATTGAATGAAAAAGCATTGATCCAAAAAGATCAAACACATAATAATGGGGAAAAAAACAGAACTCATATTTTTTTGCTGGTCTGGCAACCCCCCTGTACCCTCCCCACTCCCTGTTAATTAAATATACCAATTGCAAGAACATTCTACAGTGGAGAAAGGGCAAATTCTCTGATCCCCACTTTCCGTGATGTCACAGAAACTTAACACTGGCTGAAGCAATCAAATGACGTTTGATCACTTCTGCTGGCTGAAAAAAAATCAGTATTATGAATGCTTGGTTATATGGAGTGTTTCTGTCTAGCTAATTAGAGGTGTCTACCAATAGCTTGTTGTCATCAAACAATAAATACCTTCATATCAATGAATAAATAAGTAAACAGATGACCAGCCAAAAGCTTTGCTGCACAGTTAACAGGTAAGTATACAAAGATGTCTAAAATCACAAAGGAAACAGAAAATAATCCTTTTGAACAAATAGGTTACATAAAAGAAAAATCTCTGTTTACAGTTATGTACATTTTCTATTTGATTTGTCATCCGAAAGAATTACCATATCATAAGCTAAACTGTTAGAATTTCCAGACAGAGAACAAACCTCATAGGTCTGCATTTCACAGACTCCAGGGTAGATCCATCCTCTTTTTCTTCTTTCCTAACTATTTGGTTTTATATCCTTGTCATACAGACCACTAATACAACTGAGCAGAGTATCATATTTAAATTTAAAGAATGTTTTCCTGAACTTTCAATCTTTCTCTTTAACAAAATTAGTTCACTGTTCTATGATCCTTTAGCTTCCTGGCCTAGAAATAGTCAAGGATATGAAACACATGGTAGAATAATTACATCTTTACATTTTATGTGTGATTGCTATAGTTTCCAGCAGAAGGGGCTACAATTTCATTTACAAAGTTTATATACATGTCACAAAGAAAAGTCACAAATTCACACATATTTTCATGACACAGGAAAAAGTATAGTTTTATAAGTAAACTTAGCAAACCAGTAGATGTTCTAATGGACTGTTGTTGCAGAAGCCTAAGCTAAATGGGTCCAACTCCTGAGGACTAGCCAGTGTTCATAGGTAAGTACTACACAAGCTGCCCTTTTGAACCATTTTAAACCTAGCCAATATCCGTTAAAGGTGAGAATCAAACCATGTGCCTTTTGTCTGTGAGGTAAACACTTTAACCATTATGCCATATCAAAGCTAAAATGTGCCTATCATGCATTCCAGCTGTAAGGAGCTTGAGCACAGCTCCATAAAAGGATAACCAGAGTGAAAAAAAAAACACTTCAGAGCATTTTTACCCAGGAGGGAGGCAAGACCCCAGACAGAACAATGCTATGAAACAAATCTGAGTATAAACTATGCGCAAAAAAGTAAAACATCGACACTCTGGCAACACAAAAGGGAAAAAAAGCAAAAGAGAGGGCTGGAGGGATAGGATGCTAATGCAAAAGCGAACATCTACTGTTATGGTAACTTTACTTAATTAAACAACCGTACTATGTTCATCATCAGAACACTGTTGCAGTAGCCTAAGCTAAACTGGTAGATTACCATAGCTTGGGGAACTATTAAATGGAGTTGGCCAATACACTTAGACTGCTGGACCTCCCCGGAAACAGAGGTGTCAGAATCTGTTGAAGGCTGGGGGGGTGGAGAGTGAGAGGGGCACTTAGTGATCTAAAAAGGGCAGCTTTTTAAAAAATATTTACTCCCTCAACATAGGTTCACTTGGAGGACATTTTAAGCTTAGCCAATTTCCCTTTTGGAGTGGCTGCCTTTCAGTTTTCTCTTCCTGGGTTATTTTTATACAGCATGATCAAGGTGAATCATGAATGTGTAGGGGGTTTATAAGGTATAGATTACATTTTGTGACAGCAGTCAAGTATGTGGCAAAAGCAGAGTGGAAGCACAAGGGCTTTATTACTATTTTGACCAGTCAAGGAAATGAGAACAGGAAGGTGGCAAATGTTTTTCTGTTTCTTTTCCACTTTGAATACAGCTGGGGGAAGAGCAGCAGGCTTCAAGACAGGAGTGAATCTTTAAGCTTGATTACTGGCATGCCAACAGGTAGAATATTGGAGGGGGTCCATTTGTAATCTTAATAATTATGGATATGCTAACAAAGTAGGGAAGAAGAAAAGGCTATTATGCTTTCAGGATTAATAGATTAGATAGATTAGTACTAAGCTAACTGCCCTTGTGAGCCATTTTAAGCCTACCCAATTATCCCTTGTGAGACTCAAATTCTGCACCTTGTGTTTGTAAGGCAAACACCTTAACCATTAGGCCACCCTGACTTCACATGAGGGAACAGGAGGTGGGATGTTTGTTGCTGATATTAATTATCACAGACATGATGGGGTTCACCTATGTTGGGTACGTGTTCGTTGTGTGATAATGTGCTGAATCGCCTTATTGGGCACCCCAATAGGTGGTATAAAATCCTTTCTTATACCACTTGAAACAAATACTATATCACCTGAAGAAAAGGAAAAAAAGGTTTATTCATACACTGCATTGTGACCCATTCCTAGTAGGGGATGGGCCACATTCTGTGTAAAATGGATTCTCCATGAACCTGAAATTACCATAATCCAATCTATATGGGCCCCAGACTTTAGTATGTAATCTCTCAAATTTAAGCAAAGTTTACCTAAAAGTTGTGTCACAAAAAGAATTCCTCAAATGCATTAACATGGAGCATAGTTTCTGTCATGTTGATGGATATTAACTGTTGGCCACATCTTATGAAATGTTGATTTCCTATAAGTTTATAGATTCTAGACTATCTGTCCTTGCAGACCATTTTAAGACTAGGTAATTTTCCCTCTTATGCTCAAAATAACTTATCCAATTTGTTTATAGACAAATAAAAAAGGAGGAACAAACAACAGCACCAAAGTTCTCCAGCCAAAAGAAGCTGGATAAACAAAAATAGTACAAAGAAGGGTGTTGTGCAGATCAAACAGGAAACCACAAATTAAGAAGGCTTCAGCAAGCCAAATTTATTAAACAAACCAATAGAAATAAAGATATTAAAAGCATTAATTTTATCACAGTGTTTTTCGTCCACTAATACCATACTTCCTCAGATATAGACTAAATACAATACCCACAGTGGTTAAATATCCTGTTGCAAACCGACTATTTAATAAAACAATTAATCAATTAACCTTCCTTAAAAGGAAAATCCTTAGAAAAAAAGTATTTATAAGTTAATCCAAGTTATAAAATTAAAAGACAAATAAATACATCATAGAAATCCATAAATCATTACAAAGTTACCCAGATATACCCCTAGGTTCACTATAAAACATGAGTATATAATTTGTGACATATTGCAAATTATAAGTAGTGTAAATGATTTTTTTATAGACTGACCTTACTGATCCCTTGGTCAATAATTATATATTGCCCCTAATGGGAATAACCTTGTACATCATTCTTTACTCATTTCTCGCTGATCAAAATTGGGATCAGCCCATAAGCTACGCATTAGTTCAAAAACTTTCTAACCGTGAGAACCTTTAAAGTTAAAAATCAGGTCAGCCACTATTACAGAAGCTCCCCCCAAGCAAGTATCTCACAAGGTTGCATTCTATCTTCATTTCTTTTTTCTTCTGCTCTCTAAACAAACTTCCCTCTGATCTTCACAATCTCATCTTATTATTATAGGTTGACAACATGGTCATTTAAAGGTCCAGTCCCAATCATTCTGGCATACAAAATTAACTCCAAATAAGACCTTCTAATACTCAACTACTGGTTCAGTAACAAAAAGAAATCTTCTTAATGCAAATAAAACTAAATGTGTGATTTTAGCACCCACCGGAAATTAACAAAAAGCCTTAAACCCCAAACCTAACAGAACAAAACAACATATTGATAGAAACTACCTCCACCTTCAAGTATTTAGGTGTATGGTTATACCAGATACTTAACATTCAGATACACCTCAGGAAAGCTAGAACAAAAAATCAATCACCTCCTAAGATAACCAATTTCCCCTCCACTCCAACTAGAGACACTATAGGCAAAGGTATATTATTTGCCCTAGCAGAATATGAGCTACCATTTGTAGCCACTATAGGGCTGCACACCCCCACAGTCACTTTGTAACAAAACCTGCCTCATCATAGCTAGCTTCCCTAAAATGAACACCATTTCCACTCCATTAAAAACAATAATTGGCTGCATGACAATAACAGCTTACTTCCCACTCCTGTATCACAACACTGAAACTCAATTTGCTGCTAAAAGTATGCCTATCACCCGCATCTACAGTATCAGAAGCCAATTATTTTCTAAAGTATCATAACTGGGGAGGGGTCAAAGATGATGACTCCCCCATATGCAAGCTGCAAAGGGATGCAATTACTCTGTCTGTGTTCTTGAGCAAACAAACACATTTTTTATACTTCCTGTGCCTACTTAATGGAAGGCAGAATGACATAACCAGATCAGACTGAAACCCCATACATTTTCAATTATCTTCATTAAATTTTCACTATAGCATATCCATGCTCCTACCCTTCAATGCTCATGCAAAATGATCAATTAAATATCTGTGCTCTTTCAAGCATTCCTTTAGAGAAATAAATAATGCTCACAGGTAAAAGAAAAGGCTTATACAGTAAGGTTCACACCAAAGCTCTAATAGTGCTTATCTGCTTTACTCTAGAAACTTTACAGAGATAACTAGCAATTCAGTGACTTACAAGAACATCTCACTAATAACAGCTGTACACCTCTGAATTGATAACCTAACAGAAAAGTTGTATTAGCATTCTCATTATCAACCCTTGCAATGTTGTTGCACAGATGTCATCAGATAGACAGACAGACAGACACACACACACACACACACACACACACACACACACACACACACACACGCACACACACACACACACACACACACACTCACACACAAGCACACACATGCACATACACACACACACACGCACACACACGCACACACGGACACACACACACACACACACACACACACACACACACACACACACACACCTTCATCATAACATAAATGGAGCAGCAGCCTTCATCATAACATAAACGGAGCAGCAGCCTTCATCATAACATAAAGCTTAAGCTTGCCATGGGTGGTGAGTCTGGCTGGCAGCAATGACGTGATGACAAACCGCGTGCTTTTGTGTTTAAATTCACGTTAGTGTGTGATGCATGCATGAGTCCTCTGTTACAGGTCTTGCAGCTGTAAAAGTAGAGGGGGTGCTACCTCCCCCTTGCTCTATGGTTCTGGTGCCTATGCCCAGAGAATGGTTTTAGCAAAGCCTTTTCTGGACCTGGAAAGGAATCCAGTTTGCAGTGCTTTATAAAAGTGTGTACAGAGAGCCAAGTTACTGTTTCTATAATACTTCTGGAGTCCACCCCATCCAGAAAGTCGCTGAAGAACCCAAAGTCCCTGTGGGAATGGGCCCTAACCCTTCCCAGAGGTGGCATATTATGGTGAGTGTAACAAAAAGCAATAACATGAGACAACCACCTGGAAATGGTCAGCTTAGATGTTGGTTGTCCTTTTCTCTTAACATTGTATAAGATAAACAGTTGATCAGCTTTCTTGAAATTTTGAGTTTTGCCTATGTGGCATCTGAACTGCCTATGGACATCCAGAGCATGAGGAACCTTTTCTCCCTTATTCTTCATTTCAAGAACGAAGGCATAGAGATGAATAATCTGTCTTAAGGTAAACTCTGATGAAACTTTAGGAATTAAAGAAGGATTTGTTCTCAAAGAAACCCTGTCCTTGTGAAAAATGAGGTAGGGCTGACTCAACATAAGTGCTTGTAACTCAGATACTCTCCTAGCAGATGTCAAAGCAATAAGTAAAATAGTATTTCATGTTAAAAAAAACTCAATTTAATCTTATGTGTTGGTTAAGATGGAGGCAAATTAAGCTTCTGAAGCACAAAGTTCAGATCCCCAAGAGGAGCCACCAGCTTCCTAAAAGGAAGAGTATGTAACAACCCTTTTAACATGAGCATTATTTTAAAGGGTAATCTACTGGTAGATAAGCAGAAATTTCACAGAAATGTGTCATGACAGAGGAATACTGCAGGTGAGTGGACAATAATTCACAAAAGCAAGCAAGAAACAGTGGTAACTATGCCTGAAAAGGATCCTGATTCATTGACTGGCACCAACTAGAAAATCTTTTTCACTTGCACATATATGACTTTCTCTCAGCAGGTTTCCTCACCTCCTTTAGTACCTGTTGCATGTTCTTAGATAAAAAAGATGCCAAAAAGGTATCAAAATACTGTTATCCAGGCAGCTAGCTGAAGTTTCCAAATTGGGTGTATCAAATTGCCCTTGTCTTGTGTGAGTAAATCCAGTCTGTGGGGAGGCTTGTGGCAACTACCCTTGCCTAAATTGAAAAGAAGAGAAAATAGCTGTTGCCTTAGCCAAAATGGATTCACAATCACAATTTTTGTACAGCCCTTCTGGATATTTACAAAACTCCTGGATGTCAGTGGAAAGAATGGAACAGCATATACAGATACTTTCCTTTTCATGGGTATGAGAAAACATATGTCTTCCTGGCCTGTTTGCAAGGAGTCATGGAGTAGAATTTCTTTAACTGTGTGTTCAGAAGGAAGACACCTACATGAAGTGTTCCCCATAGTTGGATAATTTCTTGGAATGCCCCACAATGAAGTTTCCATTCAGTGGTGTCTGATCTGGTCCAGTTGAGCTTCTCTGCAACCAGGTTTTGCTCTGATGAAATGTGCACAGCCTGAAGAGTCAAAGCTGAGTTGCTACCTCCCAGACTGTCATAGCAAGTCTGCTAAATGGGTAAGAGCTGGTGCCCCCCCCCCCTGTGTATATTTATGTACTACATGACTACAGTTTTGTCTATGTATGTTGTCTGTGGACACTAGCAGAAATCTTGGGGACCAAAGGTAATTAAATGCCTCCAAAGCATTGAAAAATGCCAACATCTCTCATATGTGTGCTTCTGTCTCTCTACAGGATCCCACAGAGCTTGTGCTTTAATGCTTTTGAAACCACTATCCTTGCCAGGTCTGAAATGTCTGCATTGACTGACTGTGAGGCTCATAAAGGAGAATGGAAGTTGTAGAATGCAAGATATCTTGTCTATCCACCATCCAGTCTCCCTTTTTTACAAATTCCAGAACTGGGATCTGGAAGGATAAAGGGTGCAGATGCTGAATCCAGACTGATATGAGTTATCATTGTATTTCCTTCACATGTAGTCTGGGCAGGAGAAGCATAGGAATCATTCATGCCATGTACTTCAAATTCATGAGAAATCCCCTTGCAGTTGCATGGTTTTGACTGGAGAAACTAAGAAAGAACATTTGAAACATGTTTCTTTCCAAGAAAGAGTCCAGTAAACATCCCAGGAAAACCATTCTGTGAGAAGCGATGCTAGAAGACTTCTGACATTTTATTTTAAAACCCAAACTGAGTAGAAGTTCATGAACAGTTGCTAAAGACTCTTGACAGCTGGAAAAAGAGTCTGCTAAGATAAGGCAATCATCCAAATATTTATTTATTTTTTATTTTTTAATTTGACTTTTTTTGACCGGGAATAAGTCCAACTGGGCATGGGTTCATTTTCAGCACAGGCCCAGGGAGAAAAGCTCCAAACACAAAAAGAACATCAGATATATTAACAACTGTGTTAATTAATATGTGACACCCCTGCACTAGCCCAGTAATCAAGGAGCCACAATCCTCACCACTAGCTCCAGTGAGGGATGTTGCACATTGGAAGGATGATAAGTACACACACGGTGAAGTACAATTTCCCTTAAGAGCACACAGAGATCACAGTCTGTGGCTGCTTTCTACCTCTTCCTCCAGATCCCCAGTAAGACTCCTCACTGGCACAGCTATAGGGTTAATATCTCATATGAGTGGTCAAGCCAAAACCTTTAGCACCCTCTCTGTCCAATCAGTGCTTTGTGTCCCTGCCCTAGTAGCTGACACACACACACTTTAAGATTTGATTTATATACAAATACACAGACACTCCTGCGGAAGTCTGGCACAGGTTCACTAGCTATGCCCCCTTCTGCCCAGACTATAAGGTATAAATCATTGCCACCAACCACTCTTTATCAGCTACTTTAGGGCCCTTACCAAAGAGTGACCAATTCTACTGTGTAATGTTACTATTATCCAAATGGTACATGTGACCAACAACAAGGCTATTTAAGAGTGGCCTGTACAGTGTCACCAAATACATATGCAAGTACTCTAAGAGCTTAAATATCTCTACACAAACAAGCCACAATTAAAAGGTTTAAATATATTTAATAATAAATCACAAGATAATACTCAATAACTCAATACAGTGACAACAGAGTTAAGAATCACAGGAAATACTTTAAAACAACATTGCAGGATAGTCTCACATAAATACAGAAAACATCTAAACTAATCTTGTATATTCCTATCTATTTCTAGGATAAATCAATGTAATCTAGTACTTACTATTAGCAAGGCAGAAATGCTGGTGAGAGGATGTTTCTAGATTCAAGACAAGATATAAAAGTCACAGACTGTCTGAGAGATATTTCTTAAATTAATGATGTACATTACTGCTGGGTTAGCTGGATGACTATTTGACACCTCAGCCTTCACTTCTCAGGCTAACAGAAACTTACAATTTATCACCTCTGTGTCAAAAATATTTATCTTTTAGAAGTTTGCTTGGAAGTGAAAGTCGTAAAACAGTTACACACGTTTACCTTTGAAACCTGTAATTATTTCTGTTTCTAGGCAACAGAAAGAATTTCCAACTGCAGACATTCTGTCTCCTAGCTGAGATAAACACCATCATAAACAATTCACTTATTTTCTTAGAGTTTGCAAGTTAACTCTGATCTTTTCCAGTAGGGTACACTGTGGTTACATTCTTGAAGCTCAGCACATAACATACAGTTTAACATAACATATCATTTTCTTATATTTGTAAGACAAGCATACAAACCATAATACTATTCACAAATAACATAGAATTATTTACAAAATTCCAGCTAGTTCGGCTGGCAGCCTTCACAACAACTATATACAGTGAACAAACAAAGTTATACTAGCACATAATAGTGAGATATAAGCAAAAAACCTGAGGACATTGGTACATAAAAGCAATTAACAACTGAAGTTTTTTACCAGTATATAGATATATTGCTAACCAGGATTGAGGCAATTTAGTAGTCTTTCTCATAAAGCCTTTTTTTAAATTGAGACTATTTGGGATATATCTGATGGTTAAAGGAATTTTGCTCCAGGCCACTGATACTATATAGCTGTATAAGCTAGGGCTTATTGATTTTTTTACTCTTATAGATTTCCAACAAAAGTTGTTCAGAGCTCCAGAGAGAGTGATTAGGGGTGAAATGACTGGACAGGAATTAGGTTTATTGATTATGAAGTGGGTAAGAAGTAGCTGAGAGAGAAGGAGGCAGTGAGGGAGCTCGAGCCATTGTAAGGCTTTTAGAGATAAGCAGTGGTATGAGTTGTATGGCTGGTTTGTAACAAATCTGGCAATTTTATTGTAACAGAGTTCTAGTTTAGTTTTGAGAGTGGATTGAAGGTTGGTTAGAATAGGTAAAGCATAGAGAAGAGTTGGAAGAAGATAGGCAATAATGGATCTACTTTATATAGTCAACTTACCATTTCATCGACTTTCACATCATCGAGACCACATTGTCAAAAGTTTAAAATCATGAACACCCAGAACATCATATTTTCCCTCAGGGAAAGTAACCTTTTGGCCACCATGGTGAACTTTGCTTTTTTCTCCTCTGTTGTGCCATCTTGTAGTTGGTATATTTATTTGGGGGGTAGGGAATGCAGCCCCCACATGGGGGGTGTGGGGGACAAAGACCCCCCACTTTGATGGGTTTAATTTTGTTGTGTTTTTATTTTAGTTGGTGGCCAAGTGGTTACTTTCCCATAGGGAAAATACGATGTTCCAGATGTTCGTGATTTTAAATGCTCGACAGTGTGGTCTCGGCGAAATGAAAGTTGACAAAATAGTAAGTCAACTATATGAAGAAGATCTGCATTAACAAGGGACAGTCTAAAGTCATAGGTAAGGAATTTTTTTGCTCTGTAACACATGCCTAGTTTTTAGTGAGTTCTTTTGATACAATTTTGGACATGTAGATCGAATTTTAGTTGGTCATCAACAATGACGCCCAGGAGTTTAGTGTGTGTTGCTACTTCTATTAAGGTGTTATCAAGGGAAATTATGGTAAAGGATGTTGTGAGGTGAGAAAGAGATTTAGGGAGAAATAGAAGTAGTTTTTTAGGGTTGAGTACTAGTTGATTGTCATTTAGCCAGCTTTTAATGGAGTTGAAGGATTTTCGGGTACTATATTGACAGTGTAAAAGAGTGTCAGAAGAACAGATGATAGTGGAGTCATCTGCATGCTGAGTTAGAGAGGACTGAGAGCAGGAAGAGTTAAGGCTGTTAGTAAAGATATTGAAGTTAGTGGTGGTTTCAGAAGGAGAATCATTAGGGTAAGGGTTTGGTATGCTGGGAGAGCAAGGCTTCAGGAGCTTGTTGATAGAGTTCCAGAAAACCTTTGGGTTACTTTGATGGTTAGTGTGGGCTTTTACATAATAGGTTTTTCTTTTTGTCCTCTTTGATTTGTTTTTTGGTGAGATTATGAAAGTGTTTGTACACTTGTAAGTGTTTAGGGAGTTTCGATTTCAGCCAGTTTTTCCATGCAATATCTCTATTGTGCATAAGGATGTGAGTGGAAAGATAAAGCCAAGATGCTTGGTGTGATTTAACCCTTTTTATCCTGAGAGGAGTTAGGGAATTAAGAATATCCAGGAATATAGAATTAAATTTCAGAATGGCATTCTCTAATGGTATTCTACGGAAGAAGGACCAATTTATGGAGGACAGTCTATTATTAAATTAATCTGGGTTAAAGCTGGTAAGGCTACAGAATTCTTTAAGTTTGTGTTGCTTGATATGATGTAGGGAGATCCTTTGGATGTGGGTTGGGAAGTGGTCACTGATAGAATCTGGGAATGTTGTAGGGTTGTGATACAAGCTAGAATTGCATACAAGGATCCATTGGAGGATGGAGCCAGAATTGGAGGATTTGTTGAAATGGGTGACTATGGACATTAGTTGAGTAAAGCCATGGAGATTTATGCTTGAGGTCTGGAAGTCAGAAATCAAGGTTTGCCAGTTGATATTTGCATCCCCTAGAATTATAGTATCATTTGTGATATGGTTGAAAGTCCAGGAGAGCACATTATTGTTCCCAGGAGGTATGTAGATACCAGCAATACAAAGCTTTTTATGGTTATTTAACTTGCAGTTGGCAAGTAGAATTTCTGCTGGGTGAAAGTTAGGAGGTGTATGGATAGAAGAGAGAGATTCGGTTGGTTTGAGTAAAGTATTGCTACACCACCAGCTTTTTTGTGTAACCTATCAGACTGTATGATATTATAGCCAGGAAGAAGAATGTCTCTATTGGAGGTTTAGGGTTTAAACCATGAGAACAACTATATCAGGAGCATATTGAGCAATCCATGCATGAAATTCGCTAACTTTGTTTAGAAGACTATGGATATTGATGGAGATGATAGTTAAACACTTGGAGAAAGGTTTAAGACTAGTGGTAATAGGGGGTATGTGGATGAAGACATGGTTGGAAGAGGAACTTGAGCCAGGGTTAGGGTGAATATCACCACACAGGAATATGTTTTGTAGATAGTTTGAAGTACAGGAGATCTAAATGTGTTGCTAAGGTGATAAAACTTTGTTTTGTGAAGATGTGAGTTGCTGCCGAGATGTTTATATTTTTGCAAGAGAAAGTGAGATGGATCAATCAAGTAAGGTGTGATTATGATGTGGTATGGTTTATTTGAGTTAATAAGATGATGGGTGAATGTGGGTGATTGATTAATGGTTAGGATATTTGTTGTATAGTAGCTAAAGAAAGATAGGAGGAGGAGGAAAGGAGTACAGCTATGGACAAATATCATGTTTCAGATGGAGGAAGAGGGACTGTGATAGATGAAGGACAAAAGATGAAGGCAGGCTGGGGGGTTACTTGTGGATGCGTAGTTAGAGAGAAGAGACAGGGAGGGGAAAATGTATGAGAGAAGTAGCAGAGGAGGGAGAAGTGAGATGGAGGAAGGGGTAAGAGACATATAGGTTGTAGGTGTGTTTCAGAAAAAAAGGGAAGGTGAAGGAGGGAAAAGAACTAAGTAAGGAAGGTGAAGGAGGGAAGAGAGCTAAGTAAGGCAGGGGAAAGTAGGTGATGAGAGCAAGAAAGGCAGGGTGCATGGATTGGGTGTGTTGGACAGGAAGGGGAGGAGTTTATAGGGGAGGTGATGTAATTGAGAGAATATAAATGTAGAGGTAGTGGGGATGGATGAAATTTGGGGATAGAGTAGGGGAAAAGTGGAGCTTAAGTATAGCGAGGGCTGAATGGAGTGGGGCCCCACTATCATGGCTGAGAATGGCAAGAAAAAAAAACAATTTTTGAGGAGTGGATTCCCACAGTTCCACTGGTAAGGAACCAGAGTAAGAGTTTTGAAGCTATTGATGAGGGGATGGGTAAACAAATGTAAAATAAAAAAATAAATAAATAAATAAAATAGAGAAAAAAGTATACAACACAGAGGAAGGAGATAGCTATAGAACAAGGAATTGTAATGAACAGGGGATACATGGCAAGCAGGATTAGGAAGGGTTGAAGGAGGGGAGAGAATAGAGTAGAGTTTACACAGTTAAAGTGGCCAGAGCTGCAGATGTAAAACAGGGTCCTTAAAGCAGAGACAGAACCACAACACAGTTTGATAGATAGTCAAATGTAGGTAACAGAGAGAAAAAGCAGGACCAAGCAGAGAAAGTGAAGATAGTTTAGGTGACTAGAAGGGGGCTACAGAAGATGAAGTGACTTAATCCTAACCCTGGGCAGCGTGCACACTAAGAGATAAGTTTCAAATGTATACCACAGTACAATGACAAAATGATTGACTTCAACAATTGGCTAAGCTTCTGGTGTCATTCTAAGGAAATCCAGTATCTGTCTGCCTCGGATGACATGATCGACAAGCCAAGATGCTTTGCCAGAGGTGGCCTGCACCTGTCACCCCTGGGATTCTGGATACTGGCTAAGGCTCTAGCCACCCCTATAGTGCCTTTTTTAGGCATGGTTCAAATGACAAATTCACCACCCTAACAGGTACAGGCAAGAAGAATCTGAGGGTATTGCTACTCAATGCTAGAAGTCTAAACCTCAAAATGCACTCTCTCGAGGCACTCCTTAAAATGGAGAACATCGACATCTGTGCAGTGACAGAGACCTGGTTCAAGGCTCCAGAGAGTACCCCTGCATTACCAGGCTATAATTCATACCACACCTTTTGGCCACCTAACCTGGACCGAAACACTAAAGGCGGAGGCGTGTCCATATTCATTAAGGATATCCACACCTCCAGGCTAGTTGCTCAGCATAATGCATCCAAGATTATCCAAGTGCAACTAACTCTGGGCAAGACCACAATCCAAATTGTAGCTTGCTACAGATCCCCCACCATGCCCCAGGATTCCCATTCCTCATTTCTTAATACACTGGAAAATATTAGGGTACAACCTAACACCCTAATAATGGGCGATTTCAACTACCCTACCATTAACCAGGAAAACTACTCATGTACCAGCTCTTGTGCTCAACGTTTTCTGGAATTCATAAATTCCAATGCCATGGATCAACTTATTCACACCCCCACCAGCGGCAGCAATATCCTAGACCTGGTTATTACCAACATGGGCAATCGGTGCTCCGCACCAGAGGCCAATTCCTCGTTGGTCAGATCCGACCATAAGCTAATCACCTTAGACATCCACATCCCTCCCTCACCCCCCATTAGGGAAACCACAGTAAAAAATTTCTCCAAAGCCAACTTCATGCTTCTTAAGACAGAAGTGGCAAACTTCACGACACCCATGCTGATGGACAATAGAGGTATGACTGCTGAATCCTACACAAATGCACTTTATAAGCACTTACATGAGTGCATGGATCATGCAATCACTAACAGAACCAAGATACTATCCTCCAAAAAGAGGAAGCCAACCTGGTGGTCCCCTGCCATAAACAAACTCTACAACAGAAGAAAGAAACTGTTGCAAAAAAGAGTAAAATCCCATGATTGGAGAAACTCCCTGGTCAGCTTCAGTAAGAAGCTGAGATCCCTCATAAAATCCTCCAAAGCTAGTTATGAAAACAAAATCACCACTGGCTCTAAAGACAACCACAAAGCATTCTATAGCTATGTCAAGAATCTCAATGGCAACACTCAGATCTGCTCTGAGTTACAGCACAATGGCACTAAATATACAGAACCAACGGATATTGCCAACATCCTGGCAGATAGGTTCAGTGCTAACTTTACCCCTATGTCATCCCCTAAAGGGCCCATCTCTATACCAGAAGAATGCAAAGTTCCTGTAATCACAGCTGCACAGGTAAAAAACACACTATCCAAAGCCAAGAACACAGTATCCATGGGACCTGACGACATCCCAGGCTGTGTTCTACATGAACTACAGAACGAACTGGCACCCCACCTAAGTACCATGTTCAATTATAGCCTCACCTCAGGCTATGTGTCCACTGAATGGCGCACAGTGACAGTTATCCCACTCCACAAAGGGGGAGCCACCACAGACCCCAGAAACTACCACCCCATTAGCCTAATGAGCCTGGTCTGCAAGGCTATGGAGCGTATCATCATGGAACTTATAAACAATGACATTGGTAATCTCCAAACTCAGGACCCCACCCAGTTCAGGTTTGTAAAAGGCAGATCATGTCTCCTAAACCTGATAGACTTCTTTGAAGCAGTCACCAAAGCCGTAGATGAGGGTAAGGTGGTTCACACAGCCTATCTAGATCTCGCCAAGGCTTTTGACACCATCCCCCACTCTGGAATTATAGATAAACTCACTAAACTAGGTATAAATCCCTATGTCACAAGATGGGTTGCCAAATGGCTCACTGACAGAACCCACACTGCGAAAGTAGCAGACTCCAAATCCAGCTTCAGACCAGTGACAAGTGGAGTACCACAGGGTTCAGTCCTGGGTCCTCTCCTGTTTGATATCTACTTCTCTGAAGTACAGGCCAACACAGAAGGTTTTTGGCTAACAAAGTTTGCAGATGACTGCAAACTAGGAACCATAATCAAAACTCCAAAAGATGTGGACATCCTACAAAAGGGCCTTGCTGAGACAGATGCCTGGTGTCAAAACCATGGCCTGAAGCTCAATGCCAAAAAGTGCATTGTCATTCCCTTTGGCAAAAACTCAGTGCCCATGAACTACCACATAGGTGGTAATCTACTTAACACCGAAAGTGTGATAAGAGACCTTAGGACACAGGTGGACAGTAGTCTCTCCTTTGATAATCACATTGCCACAGTAGTCAGGAAATCCTTTTATGTGGCACACCTCATCACAAAAGGTTTCTCATCCAGGAAAAAAGAGGTCATTGTTCCCCTCTACTCGTCACTCATTAGACCCATTATAGAGTACAATGCCCCTTTTGGTATGTACCTCACAAGACATCTACAACAACTGGAAAGGCCACAGAAATACCTCACAAAGAGGATTACCGGCCTCAAAGAGATGCCCTATGCAGACCGTCTCAAAAAACTGCAGCTTTACTCCGTTGCATATAGCCTACTCAGAGGTGATCTCTGCCTAACACACAAAGCTATGTCAAACCCAGAGCTTTTAGACATGCTCCACTTAAAGAAATCCCAATCCCTACGAGCTACACGCTCTAGGGAAATAAACCTCATCACCACAATAAACAGAACATGCTGGAGGGATAGATTCTTGTCCCAGAGACTTCCCAAACTCTGGAACAAACTACCTATCTATATCAAACAAAGCTCCTCATTAGCACTGTTCAAGAAAAATCTTGATGATTGGATGGGAGATAGGAAATTCACCCCGGGGATCACTTCTGTGGCTCTGCTCGACAGTGGCACAGGAAAATAATTTTCTTGGGTGGCGAAAGCCAGGGTACCTTTGGCTAGGCTTATATAGGCCCTAGGGCCAATAGCCTAGTACCTACCTATGAACCTATGAAACTATATATTAACAACGGGATGTCTCAAAATATGGAGAGAAGCCTTATTCTAGTGTACTTTAGCTCTGTTGAGCATAGTGGCCCTGGGAGGGTTGGAGCTGGGAGTTTTATTTTTTCAGCCTGTAGTAAAGAACTTGCTTTAGCGACTCAGTCTGGTTAAGGTGTATAGGGGGAAGTGTTAGTGAGCACACTGCCAGGGGAGAAATAAGGAAAAAATGTGAGTGCCTTGAAGTTTGCCATAAGCAATGACTGGAGCAAGGCACTTTGTAAATACCCCTGTTGTAGTGAAAAGTCCAAAAGGTAATACAGAAAACTGATAATGTAAGCCAGATAAATGAAATCTTAAGAAAAGCCTGAAATTCTCTGCAATGGGGATCTGATGATCGATGTTCTTTACATGCAGCTGTACATGGAAAGCTAGACAGAGAATCAGCGGTGCAAGAGCCTCATGAGGTAGCATATCTGACTTTGGCATCTTGACAAAAATGTATAAAAAAAGAAAAGAAAGACCCACTGCATTCAAAAAGAATCTCTTTCTTTTATAACTAGAAAAATTCTTCATTCAAACCCTTTATCTAGGAGACCTGGGGGCACAGGTTCTATGACTCCCTGCGGCATCATGTGTTGCTGGATGGCAGGAAATAGCTCTCATTTCCTGAACAAAAGGGAATCCCTTGGAAAGGGGGAGGGGATTCCAATTTCCAAGTGAACTCCCTCTGGATTACCTTCAGAATCCAGCTATCTGAGAAAATCTAATGCCAAAAGGGGAGGTGTAGTCTCAAGGACACAGAAAGTTTGCCATGTTGGGAAGGGAGAAGAACCTGAACAGGCAGATAGTATTGCTGTCTATGAGGACTGTCTTTGACAATTAGAGGATTTTCCTTTCTTTTTAGAGCCTCCTATCCATTGCTTGTTAAAACCTTGTTGGTTAGCTCCTTGAAACTTAAATTGCTTATTAGAGAAGGGTGCTAGGAGAAGGGCACATTACTATATGTTATGAAAAAGGAGGGTTAACAAATCTGAGACATTGTTTGAATCATTTTTTTCCCTTTCACCACACATTTTAAGCACCTTAGCTGCAGAAGGACCAGAAATAGCCTGTTTATCCAAAGGAGAATTGAAAATCTTAGAATTACCATCATTAGGAGGATTTTGAAAATAAAATCATGCAGATTCCTCAAACATCAATCCAGAAGCTGCAGTTCTAAAGGAAGAATCAACAGCATCATAGGCACACTTTAAGAAATGTTTAGATTCATTAGAAATAGCTGTCAGAGAAGCACTGAATGAATTCATTACCTTAGAAGAAGGAAGGTTGGCCATTACCTTCTGTGTGTTTTTAATAGATATTATACCATGACCCCCCATTAATATTCCAAAACGTGCACGCTGATTGGCCAGCGTGCACGTTGTAAATCGACTTATACTAATGGAAAAAGGTACTTTTTCCATTAGTATAAGTCTCTTTTAAAACACTGTCTCGCTATGTTAAAAGAGTTTAACATAGCGACACAGGTTTAAAAAAAGCAACGGAGATCTTGCTTTCTCCGTTGCTTTTGGCCACAGCTCTGATGTACTGCGTAGGCATGCGCAGTACATCAGAACTGCCACGGATACCAGACAGCTGCGGAAGGGCAGCAAAGAGGCATTATACAATGCCATTATTTAAGAAAAGTAATTATTTATTTTCTTAAATAATGTCATAGTATAATAGCAATAACCCACTGCTGGGTGTGGGTAATGCGGGATTTACCCACGGTTGTCTTTGTTTGGTCCCTCGGGGCCAAACCACGCCAATCGTGGGTAAATCCCGCATTACCCACACCCAGGCATGGGTTATTGCTATAATAGATAACAGTTAAGAGTTTAATACATGGTGGTTTAAAATTCTAAAAGTTAAAGTACTAGAAGAATTTATTTTCTTCCACAACTTAGCCATTGCTTTCCCATTCTTATCGGGAATTGGATTAGCAGTGGTAACCAGTTTAGCAAAAGTAGATATGGATAGAAAAATAACTGTTGCATCTACTTTTGGATTAGAAAAAAGGTACTTATGTGTCTGGGGTACCTTATATAACTTGTCAGACTTCCTGATGGCAGGAGGCTGACCATCAGGTAAGGTAGAAGCAATCAGAAATACATTCTCTAAGGAAGACAGGACATGTGGGATAGGTGCCGCTTTTGGCATATCCAACTGTAACAATTCATAATACATTTTTGTGTCACAGAAACTGCATTCTGGTCCATTGAAAAACCTCCTTCATCTTTGATAAAGTTTCAGAAAAAGAAATCTCTTCAGCATGGACATCTGATAAAATACTTTCCTCAAAACAGAGAACTCTGAGAATAATTTCCTGAAGTACAACTATTCCCCTGCAATGCCTTCTCTTCTGACTGAAATTCCCTGTCATTAAGTGAAGGAACTCTTTTTCCTTTTCTTACCTAAAGAATGAAAGGGCAAAGAAAAGGCTTTAGTAATCTCCTTGGTAAATCCCAGTAAGTCTTCCCTGTACACAGAACTAGGGACATGACACTGAAAGTTTTTCTCACTGAACACACTCTCCCTGCCCTGAGAATAGACTAACTCATAAAAGGCATTTGGTCCCTGCTTCCACCTACCCCTTGTAGCCCAGTGAGGACCTTTCACCTGCCCCATTGTCTGACACCAACAAAAGTGGCTCTTCCTTACCCACCAAGGGAATCCCTGGAAAGCACGCTTACCTTTTGGAAGCTGGCCAGTTACAGTGAGAGTAGGATCCATAAAACTTTGTCTACTGCAACAGTGACCTGAGTTTGAACATTTATTATTTCCTTTGAAAAAGGAAAGATGAAAAATCTGAATAACTCCTTGTATGAACTTTCCCCTTTAATTACACTTCTGTAACAGCTCATCTACAGAAGGGCCAATCAGAAACCCCTTAAGGATGAATTTAAAATTTCAGGAAGACCGTGAGAATGAAACCAAACTAGTCTTCGCAATTCTGATCCAGAAGCAGCAGCTGTAGAACAGGAATGAATAACATCACAGGCACACTTTAAAATGTGCTTTGTAACTTAAACAGAAAGTAAAGAGGCCTTCAAGGAATGTTTTTACTTAGAAGATAGAAGGTTGATTATTAACCTCTGCATGTTCTTAACAAATGAAAATAAAAATCTTAGGATATGAACTTAACTGTTTAAAATCCTTGTAAAATAAAGTGCTTGAGGAATATATTTTCTTCCCCAAATTGTGCATTGCTTTCCCATCTTTGTCAGAGAAAATTGGGTTAGTAGCAGTAAACTTTAGCAAAATCAATTGTGGATAGAGAAATCACAGCTGGATCAGCCGTATGATTAGAAAACAAATGCTTATGGGACTGAGGTGCCTTATATAACTTGTGAGACTTCCTATGTGCAGGAGGCTGAGTATCAGATAAGGTAAAAGCTGTGAAAAAAATGTTCTGTAAAAACAAGCAACACTGGAGAAATAACTGCAGAATTTTGCATTTCCAACTGTAACAGATCACAATGCAATTTCTGCGCTATAAGAATTTCATTCTGCTCCCTGCTTCATCTTAGATAAAGTTTTGAAAAGGATAACTCCTCAGAATCAAAAATGTTCAGATTGTCAACAAATTCCTGAGTATAGTCTGCCCCCTGCATACCTCTCAACTGTCCAGATTTTCGCAGAATGTCCAGATACTTGCCTCTCATTTTTGGTCTGTTCTTTATAAAAAATGTGGTTTTCTGGAAAGTTGAGGATTAAAGTCACTAAATAATGAATACATTTGAGTTTCTGACTTCATATTCTTCAGAAAACATATGCTAACACAAAACCTGTTATTTTAGCAATTAAGTTTATAAGAGCAATATTTAAAATCTGCTCCTATTTTTGGAATTTTGTTCCCCCATTATTATTTGCTTTGTCCAGATTTCTTCTGCTAAGAGGTTGAGAGGTGTGCCCCTTGTACTGCCTGCTCTTCTGACTGAACATCCATGTCAGAAAGAGAGCAAACTATTTTCTTTTTTTTTGAATGGAGAAGCAGAAAGCAAAAAAGGCATCAATTAGTCCCTTAGCAAATCGTAGTAAATCCTCTCTGTGAATAGAAACAGTAACAGCAGACCAGAAAGTCTTCTCACTAAGTTCCCCTTTCCTGGGCAACTCTGTAGAAAAAGACCAGCTTTCTGCAGTCATTCTGGTCCCAGTAACAGGTATCCTATCTCAGCTAAGTTAAAATCCTTTGCCAGTCTCTTCTTCTGAGACTGGCAATAATGATTTTTCCTTGTCTGCCATGGTCATCCCTGCAGTAGCAGAGCACATGGCTATCTCCTGGTCTTTGGTGGCTGAATATGTCACATCAAGAGGACTGAGGAAAAAAGATGAATGGTTTGAGACACAGCAATCACCCACATCAGTCACCCACCAGCAGCTGAGGTGCAAAAGGAGCCAGCCTGATGCCCAAAGACTCCCTGACAACTTTCTTCTTCCAGAGAGGGGAAACCACTGATACCAGGGATTGCTCCAAGGAAGAAACATTGAACTTGGATAACAGAGCCTGAATGAGTTGATAAAGTCTACATAGAGAAGAAGCAGATCTGAGGTAAGAAATCACTGACAGTTCCCCATACACAAATACATTAGTAAAAATCCTGTCAAACATAAAATTTTCTTCTGAAAATGTTCACATAAGCATTTACACATATACTCCCTTACAAATATAATGAGAGTCTAAAAAAACAATATGCTTCCTAGAAAAGCAAATATATTTCACTCAGAAAAATAAAAGTTTTCCTCAGAAAAATAAAATTAGTAAAAGATTTTTTCCAACAGGGGACTTATCTACCCAGCCCTGAGGATGCTAGTCAAGTGACACATCCACAGGGCCCACCAAAGGAATGGTCTTTGGTGTCAAAAAAAGCTTTGACGTTTTTTTGACTCCAACTGCCCTTTAATGGAGCTCTTCTCAAGCTCTTGACAGTTGGACCAAATGGAAGGTGCCTTCTGACATTGAAAGCTGACACATCCTCAGGAGTAGGACCAATTTAGCTTATGCTACGCAATAGTGATCTATGCCTGAACATCACTTATTGCAGATATACATTGCATAGATGTAAGTCACAAGTTTACACATATTTTCTTGCCATGGAAAAACACACATATTGCAAATTAACTCACATTTTATCCTACTGCTGCATTTCATATAAGGCTTAGTAGCTCACATATATGATTCAGAAAGTAGTGGTAGATTTATTCTCAAATATTACAACAACAGGAAGCAAAGCACTTTGTTGCTGTAGGGGGATACAGCCCTGACTATAACCCTGTGTGAGTACTGGCTCAGGAACCTGCAAGTGGGCAGATGAGCAACCTAACTAAGCTTGTTCCCCACTCTATGAGGGAAGGTGTGGGAGTGCATGCCCAGAGTATGTGATTATTTTTATTTTTTTTTATTTTCATTTTATTGACTAGGGTAGAGTACTAAACATAATGGATACACTTCAATATCTACCCAGGAGTATATAGGAAAAGAAAAGAAATATAAATAAAATATATACATACTGTATGTACATGAAAAGGCAAGCAGAGAAATACAAAGAACAAAATGTACAATGTGTTATTACAAATATGTAGGAAAATATGTAGGGGAAAAGAGTGTGAAGCAATAACAGTAATTAGGTCAACAGAGAGAGGGAGTATTTTCTAAGTGTGAAAATTAGAAACATGTTCTGTAGAAAGAGTAGAAGGATCTTAGGTTATATGACCAGAGTGAGAGAGAAAACAATTGAAACAATTGCATTAAGTATTTCGTATATAAGATGACCCTTTAGTTGTAAGTGTAATGTGGGGTAAGAAGAGTGATCTTTAAGAGTGGCTAGTAGAGAGTCTCACAGTTTAAAGGACAGCGAAGACATGGTTTGTGTACTGGATTCTTGTTTGGGGGTCTGAAGAACAGGACCTGAGTGATTTAGACTTTTAAATTATAGAACAGTTCTATTACAAATGGTCTAGTCCCATGAGCTCAAAACCCACTGTTTCAAAGCCAGGGACTTCAGGGATTTGCAGCTCAGGTAGGTTTCTGCTAGCATTTGAACTTTACTATGAGTTTGGCAAGCAGCTGTGGAAAGTGAGTGGGAGGGGCCTTAGAATTAGGGAATGAAAAGAGAGTTTTGGGGTTAGGAAGTGATTGTAGAACATAGGTTTAGGCAGGGGGTTGGAGTTTTAGGTTTAGACATTGATTTTATGATTGATTTATATTGATATATATGATTATATATATATATATATATATGTATATATATATATATATATATATATATATATGTATATGCATCTACTTCATTTGCCCTAAATTCCAATTGACCGACACCCATTTTCCCGACCCCATTTGACCGAAATTTCATTTGACTGAAATTTCATTTGATCAACACTTCATTTGACCGACAAGTATTATTGGCAAGTAAATGGGATATGCCCCCTTCCCCACTATAGTGCTACCCTGGAGTTAGAATATATAGTTGGGGGGTGTGGGGAGCACAGCCCCCCACAATGGGGGGTGTGGGGGGTGAAGCCCCCCACTTACTTTTGTTTTACTAAGCAATATTAAAGCAAAACTAAACAATATAATATGGAATTAAGTGGGGGACTTCATCCCCACACCCCCCCATTGTGGGGAGCTGTGCCCCCCCACACACCCCTAACTATATATTCTAACTCCAGGGTCGCACTACAGTGGGGAAGGGGGCATATCTCATTTACTTGCCAATAATACTTCTCAGTCAAATGAAGTGTCGGTCAAATGAAATTTCGGTCAAATGAAATTTCGGTCATTTGGTGTCGGGCAAATGGGTGTCGGTCAGTCGGAAGTTAGGGCAAATGAAGTAGACCCATATATATATATATATATATATATATATATATATATATATATATATATAAATATATTATTTATATATTGATTTATATGAATTTATTTAAAATTTATGGATTTTATGTTTGGGAAATGAGAGTGGAGGTTTAGGGTTAGGATTCAAGGAGTTGGGGTAGGAACTGGGTCAGATTTGTCGATGTAGGTAGCGTTATGCAGTGCCTAAGATTGGGTGTTAGGAGGATAATGCAGGAATGGGTGATCAGATTAGTGGGAGTTCAAGCACTTGCTTTTTTTGAGCAAGTGGCAGCAAACAGGTGTGTCACACTACTAAAACTTGATCACCTGCAGTAGACCCTGATAGAACGGTGTCTCCTTGGATAATTTTGATGCAAGAGAGGAGAAGGACCCGGTCTTAGTAAGCTGTAATAACTGTGAAACAAGTAGAAGGTCAGCATAATTGTGAGGTAAGTATAAAGTCAGTATGTAGTGCAGCAGGAGGCCAGTGTGATTGGAGACCCCATGGGGGATCTGGCTTCAAGGTAGGGAGTAGGGCTGTCCTGAAGAGTTGTGTCACTTGCAAAATGAATAAAGCTCCCTTGCTGATGCCTATTGCATGCCAGCTCTTGGGCATGTTTCTTAGCATGTTAGTAGGGATAGGAACACAAATGAAGACAATAAACTAATGACTGATTCACTAGCAGACCCTTTCAATAGACTCTCACCATGGTGATAGGAAATAAAAGGGTCACTTGAGTAAGACGGTCTGATGTTCAGTGGCAGCAGAGATAAAAAAAAAAAACAATGTGCAAAGAATTAGTTTGGAGCCAGGACTGAAGCTGGAGATATTTATATCCCTCAGATGCTGTATATGCTAATGAATTTAGACTTAATGTCATTACAAGAGAAAGAGTCTGACAACATGTTTAGTTTGGTGGCTGAGCTACGCTATATATTCTCACAAAAAGGTGTAATATAAAAAAACAATAGAAGACAGTGAAGATAATGGTAACATTTGATCAGCTTAATGGCCTTTTTCATTAGTATCATTTTTAGGAAGCAACTTTGAAAGACATAAAGTACAGCTAAAAAGTGGTTGATGCAGAAACTTTAAATTATGGAATCATTTAATTATTGTAGTAAGGGATGGTCAACAATCAAAAGCAGATCTAAGAAAGGTTATGAAACAGAGGTAAGAAGCTGAAAAAAGGTAAAAATAATTAAAAAAAACAAAGAAATTGAATGGAAGGTTTTGTGCTTGGGCAAATCGTTAGTGAGAAAAAGAACAGAAAAATAGAGTAAGTACTGAGTGTGAGATACAAAAGCTGGGTGATAAAACTGTGACTGTTTAGTGTCAGTGTGATACAATGTCAGTTGGTAGAATGACCCACTAGTCATTGGTGTCTATAGGTGACAGTTGGCTGAACTGGTAAAAAAGGCAAATGACTAAGTTAAGATAAACAGAAACAAAATGCTAATTAGGAAAATTGCATTTATGAGAAGGATATTACAGAAAAAAAAGAATTTGAAAAGGTAAGGATAATGAAGAAACCACAAAAATAACATAAAATACAAAATAAAGAATTTGAAAAGGTAAGGATAATGAAGAAAGCACAAAAATAACATAAAATGCAAAATAAAGAATTTGAAAAGGTAAGGATAATGAAGAAACCACAAAAATAACATAAAATACAAAGTAAAGAATTTGAAAAGGTAAGGATAATGAAGAAACCACAAAAATAACATAAAATACAAAATAAAGAATTTGAAAAGGTAAGGATACTGAAGAAACCACAAAAATAACATAAAATACAAAATAAAGAATTTGAAAAGGTAAGGATAATGAAGAAACCACAAAAATAACATAAAATACAAAATAAAGAATTTGGTTGAAAGATTTTATATAAAGAAAAAAGTAAAAGTAAAAGAAGTAATCAAGAGCTGGACACAGGACCATGCATGTGGAAAATGCCAGGTATGTTAAAAAGAAAACTATTATAAGCTATGAAAAGGGAGGCAGACTAGGACAATTCTATATAAGAAAAAAAGCAGGACAATGTCAGAAGACTAAAAGATTAATGAAAAAATCAGTTTATTGTAGAGAAATCCTACAGAGGAAAATAAAAAAAAAAGAATGGGAGATAATTAAAAGCAGACTACTACTAGAAGTCACCAACAGCTACAATGGCTTTGGAGACACACTATATAGTAGTTCAGTGGCTAAAAAATGGAACTCTCTCCCCACTAGCATACAAAGCACATCATCCAAAGCCTCCTTTAAAAATCTCATTAGGCAACATCTCAAGCAAAGCCGGCAGTGCCATGACTGCTCCCTAGGCTACTGAAAGCGGATAAGGTACACATACTAAACCTAGAGCACTTGATAATAGTTTCCACTCTTACTCACAAACACTGGCTAATCTACAATGTATGTACTGTACCTGTGTACTATGTATGTATTCTACCTATGTTCCAAATTTCAGCTGTACACCACAAATCTATTAATTACCTCTATTTTTAAATTAATATTTTCTTGTCTGCTCTTTCCACAGTAACTGTTAATGTGCTGCATACCACTGTAAAAACATGTCTGTTGCAATTTGTGTGTATACTGATCATGTCTAAATATCTAAATGTATCTGTAATTTTTCTATGTGGAGCTTTTCTCCCCGAGGCTCTGCTGAAAAAGGGCCTTTTCAGCTCAGTCAGACACCCCCGGTTAACAAATGTAAAATAAAAATAAAATAAAATAAAATAAATAGGAAGTGTATACTACAACTAAAACAGTGTTTGGACTTCAGTAAAGGAAAACATGACTATAGACTACATTAAAAGTGTTACTATTAACAGAAACCACTAGTAACATTAAATAGCCTTACTCATTTTAATAATAAAAGCAGGCAGTAGCAAATAATTTAAATAATGTCTGTATACAGTTAATAAGGATGAAAAAATGGACAAACCAGTGCAAGTGTAATATTATGAATAGGATTTAGGCAAAAGAAAAAGCTATTAGTGCAACAATAACTTCAAAACCAATTCAGTATCACAGCAAGGCAGCACTTGAGCAAAGAGAGATCAACAGCCATTGACGTTTTATTAATGCATAGTTCAAATAAATTCCACTCACTGAAATATAAATTAAGTTCAGCCTTGACAACTAGGGAAAAACACCAAACTAATAAAAATAAGTCATTGTTATAGTAAAGAGAAAAACTTGCAAATAATTTTTGCAAGTGGTAAATTGCATATGTATTGAAATTTAAATGGAGTTTTGTAAAATCAGGAGCTGTAGCCGAAACATTTGATTTCATTGCATCAGTACAGCCAGGCGTCACACTAAACATAATGCCCATGAGGAAACTCTTAGAACTGATATCAATAGATAGTAAAAAAGTGTACATGCATATGATCAACCGGTGGGATGGTCGAGCGGGTATGGCCGAAAGGAGTGCAGCAATATCTCAAAAATGCGATTGCAAGTGTTGGGAATCACAAAATCCCATCCCCTTTTTCACCCATGTTAGCACTCATTTTAGGGTGTAGAGCGATCGGAAATGTCTAATTCAGTGTTTTTACGACATTCCAACCATTCAGCATTATGGGATTCACAAAGAAAAGTCGGTAAAATGTATGGTCAAGTAATGTGAGCTCGACCATATGACTGTAAACCAGTAAAAACAGATACTTCACTATGAAGTGAATTCAGCGACAAATACTGGCATTATCAGAAATGGCTGAATCAAGAAATATAAAATAATGTTAAGACACTACAAAAATAGCTCAATGATGAACATAGAAAGTCACACAGGGTTTCTGTCATAAACCAAAAAAAACAGGAAGTTAAAAAATGAATGTTTATAAAATATAAAGAAACTTAGACAATCACTGGATGTAAGTACTATGCATGAATGTTAAACATACTTCGGTAGCTATAAACTGTAAAACTAGTCAAACTGAGGCCCAGCCATTGCAGAAAAATCTAAAAGTCATAAAACTTAAATTAAAGCATTAAATCTAAATACAAGTCCACACTTCGTTTACTCCCCAAGTGACAAGTTAATAGCTCACATACTGTATATGTTGTAGTCTGAGTCAGAAAGCAGTGGTGGATTTATTCTCAGACATCACAACAACAAGGTGCAAATAATTCTGTTGCTGTAGGGGGAATAAAGCCCTGACTGTCACCCTGTGTGAGTAGTGGCTCAGGCACCTGCAAGGAGCGAGAGCAGTGACCCATCTAAGCTGGTTCCCCTCTCCACGAGGGAAGGTGTGGGAGTGTATGCCCAGAGTGTGTGAAAATTTTATAAATTTTTTATTTTCATTTTACTGACCGAACCCAATAAATTTGCTTCAATATCTGCCAGGAGTATAAAGGAAAATAAAAGAAATACAAATAAGACACATACATATACACATAAAAACACAAGCAGAGAAAAACAAAGAACAAAATGTACGATGCATTATAGATCAGTGTAACAAATATGTAGGGAAAAAGAGTGAGAAGCAGTAACAGTAATTCGGTCAACAGAGAGAGTATTTTCTAAGTGTGAGAATTAGAAATATGTTCTGTAGATGCAGAAAGAGTAGGAGAATCTTAGGTTATATGACCAGAACGAGAGAGTAAACATTCACATTAGTCTTTTGATATAATATGAGCCTTTAGTTGAGATTGTAATGGGGGTAACAGGCGTGATCCTTAAGATTGGCTAGGAGAGATTCCCATAGTTTAGTCCAAGGAGAGAGAAGATCTGGTTTCTGCACTGGGTTCTTGTTTGAGGGTCTGAAGAATAGGACCCAAGGGATTTAGATTTTTATGTTGCAGAACAGGTCTATTACAAATGCTCTAGTCCCAAGAATGCAAAACCCACTGTTTCAAAGCCAGGGATTTCAGGGTCTTCTAGCTCAGGTAAGCTTCTGCTCGTATTTCAACCTTAATATGAGTTTCTGCAAGAAATGTGGGGAGGAAGCGGGAGGAGTTTTAGGATTAGGGAGCAGGACGGGGGTTAGGATTAGGGAATGGAAACGGGGTTTTAGGGTTAAGGAGTGATTGTAGAACATATGTTTAGGCAGGGGGTAGAGGTTTAGGTTTACGTATTGATTGGAGATGTTATGGTGGGGAACTGAGAGTGGAAGTTTAGGGTTAGGAAGCAAGAAGATTCGATGGAAACTGGGTCAGAGTTTTTGGTTTAGGTAGAGCTATGCAGTGTATAAGATTGGGTGTTAGAAGGATGATGCAGAAATGGGAGATCAGACTAGTGAAAGTTCAAGTACTTGCTTTTCTGAGCAAGTGGCAGCGAGCAGGTGTGTTACAAGGTACTAGCATGAGCACCTGCAGTAGACCCTGATAGAATGGTGTCTCCCTGGATAACTTTGATCCAAGAGTGGAGAATGACCCATTCTTAGTAAACTGTAATAACTCTGAAGCAAGTAGAAAGACAGTATGTAGTGCAGCAGGAGGCCAGTGTGCTTGGAGACCCCATGTGGGGTTCTGGCTTCAAGGAAGGGAGCAAGGCTGTCCTGAAGGGTTGTGTCACTTGCAGAAATGAGTAACACTCCCTTGCTGATGCCTATTGCATGCCAGTCCCTAGGCATGTTTCTTAGCAGGACAATGTTACAACACTAAAAGAAAAATGGAAAAAGCAGTTCATTGTAGAGAAATCCTACAGAGGAAAAAAAAATGGGAGATTGATAGGATGTGTATACTATAACTGAAACAGTGTTTGGACTTCAGTAAAGGAAAACATGACTATAAAATACATTAAAAGTGTTACTATTAACAGAAACCACTAGTAACATTAAATAGCCTTACTCATTTTAATATTAAAAGCAGGCAGTAGCAAATTATTTAAATAATGCCTGTATGCAGTTAATAAGGATGAAAACATGGACAAACCAGTGCAAGTGTAATATTATGAATAGGATTTAGGCAAAAGAAAAAGCTATTAGTGCAACAATAACTTCAAAAGCAATTCAGTATCACAGCAAGGCAGCACTTTAGCAAAGAGAGATCAACAGCCATTGAAGTTTTATTAATGCATAGTTCAAATACATTCCAGTAACTGAAATATAAATTAAGTGCAGCCTTGACAACTAGGGAAAAACATCAAACTAATAAAAATAAGTCACTGTTATAGTAAAGAGAGAAACCTACAAATAATGTTTGCAATTGGCAAATTTCATATGTATTGAAATTTAAATGGAGTTTTGTAAAATCAGGAGCTGTAGCCAAAACATTTAATTTCATTGCAAACAGAACAGTACAGCCAGGCATCACACTAAACAGAATGTCCATGAGGAAACTCATAGAATTGATATCAATAGATAGTAAAAAAAACATATTTCAGTATGAAATGAATTCAGTGATAAACATTGGAATTATCAGAAATGTCCGAATCAAGAAATATTAAATAATATTAATACACTACAAAAATAGTTCAATGATGAACTTCAGAAAGTCATAGAGAATTTCTGTAACAGACCAAAAAAAACAGGAAGTTAAAAAATGATTGTTTATAAAATATAGAGCTCAGACAGTCACTGGATGTAAGTACTATGCATGAATCAGTCGTCTACTATGCATGAATGTTAAACATACTTCGGTAGCTATAAACTGTAAATGAGTAGTCAAACTGAGGCCCAGTCACTGCAGAAAATCTAAAAGTCATAAGACTTAAATTAAAGCATTAAATCTAAATACAGGTCCACACTTTGTTTACTCCCCAAGTGGCTATTTGTTCACACTTTCATATCCAGTACAAGTATTTCTCAGCTAAGAAGAAAACAAATCTGACATCTAAACATTTCTACCTCTTTTAATTTAACAAAAAGTATGTTCTAGAACCTGGCAATTAAGCTTAGAGGATTTAAGTTATGAGCTGCTGATTTCATTCTACTGATGAGGGTTAGAGTGCCTCCGCCTCTATTTCAGTTGTGTATGAATTTACTTATGTTGTTTAAGCAGACAGTATTTGTGGTTTGCCCCTGAAAAGATGCAGTTGTGCCTAGTGCTCATTTGTGGTTCTCATTTAAAATAAACCCAACAAAGCCAATTTAGTGGCATAGGAGGAATAAAGTCCAGACTGCAATCCAAGTGACTAATTAAACAATCAAAGTGAAGCAAATATCAAAACACCAATGTCGCTAGAACAAAGTAGCAGCCTGACTTTGTTGAATAAATTTGTTTAATCAATTCTGGTACCTCGGCCTTCGCCTTCTCATGGAATCCAAGTGACCCAGGTCTGATTAGTGGCACTGGCATCTGATGGACTGGCAAGGAAGTATGGGGGTGTACCCATAATGGGGTTGGAGGTGGTTATGTGGATATTCGCTTGATATGTCTGGTGGAGACTGGGGCTTGTAGAGGGGAGGGCATAGTCTAAGAAGAAATGGGGAAGCTGCACACCCTCCCCCATGAGAAGAAATGGGGAAGCTGCACACCCTCCCCCATGATGCAACCATATAATCAGAGGGTGGGAGGGGAAACTAATGGCAGACCTTCAAGTGAATATCTCCCCTGGTGAATGCAAGATAGCATGCCCACCTAGAGTGCATTAGAATTCATGTCAGACCCACTTGGAACTCTATGGTAGAAGAGTGACCTGTAGACCTGACGTTGGACATAGGGTACTGGTGATGACTGTCAAAATGAAGCAGGGATGCAACAGCATGTCCAAAAAATAAAATATAAAAAACAAAATAAGTAATTTATCACAGTTGGCATTTGATGAAAAAAAAGGAAACCTGACCAATATTACTCAGTTCATTAAATACAAATAAATACAATAGTCAAAGCAGCACCCAGAAACGTTAAAAGCAACACCCAGAAATGGTAAAAAAAGAAGAATCACATATAATAAAATATTCAGCTAAGTGCAACACAGACAAGAAAGCTGCACAAGTACAATATAAACAGATATACTCAGAAGTGTAAATAAATTAACAATTCATAGGTTGTGTTATCAGGATCACAACCTATTTGAACTTCAAGAAGCTTGACTGTCATTGTCCAGTGACAGGACTTCTTAACTCCTGTGCATATGCTTGTCAAGGTTGTTTTAGAAACTGGTCAGTGAGTCTGTTCCAAAGTCTAGCCTTCCATTGTATAATATATAACTTTTCTTTAGTATAATTAATGTTCATTTTTAGCAAAAGATGATTTGTCTTAATTTAAACACACATAGTATTTGCTTCAGCTACAGGCAATGAAACAAAGCTGGGTGATGTATGGCTATGAAAATAAGGCAGAGATCACACTTCAAGCGCATGCATGCCACGGGGATATAGGGCAGGATTCACGAATCCTCCGTGTAAGACTTAATAAGTCTTACACGGAGGCTGCAGTTGAACGGTATGACGTCAGCGATCCATGAATATTCATGAGGGCAAGCTGACTCATCAGTAACTCTTACACAGACGGAGTATGAAAGCGGGGGAGTGTCCGACTGCTGAGCAGCCTAAATGGTCACGCCCCTGCAAGTTGTTACAAAGCACAATGTCAGCACACAAGAGCAAGGTCACTCAAATGTACTTGCACCCAACAGCACACTCCCTGACACTGGAAACCCCAATCAAAGTTATAAAACGTAAAATATTAATTCTTTATTTTTAATCCATGATATAGCTGCCTGCATACCTCTCAACCTCTTAGAATAAGAAATCTGGACAAAGCCATTAAAAAACTGGTACAAATAGGGACATGTTTTAAATATTGCTCTTACAAATTAGAAAGTTGATAGAATAACAGGTTGTTCATTAGTATGCATGTTCTGTATGATATGAAGTCTAAAACTCAAATGTCTGTCATTCTTTTCTAACATCAATCTTTAATAATTTGCCAGAAAGCCACAATTTTATGAAAAATGTACCAAAAATATAAGGCAAAAATTTGGACATTCTGTGAAAATCTGTACAGTTGAGAGGTATGGCTGCCCGTATTTGCGCGTGTGTGCTCATTGTCTAACCACAGTTAGCAATTGTGACAGCGAATAGCATATAAGAACTAATTATTCAAATTCTGCCAAGTAAAAGTAGTGTAATGGTAGAGCAGTAGGCATTCAAGGTTCAAGTCCCACCCCTATCCTTTTTATTTTTTTTATGTTCCAAATCAGTATATGAAATAATACCTGACATATATGATTAAAATATTATAAAAAGCAGTGAAACGGCCAATTTATTATTGAAGAAAATATATATTTTAAAGGCTCCAGATTTAAGCAGTGCTTTACCCAGCTAAATAGGGTTGCCCAAAGTTTAGCAGCGCTTTATCCAGTGCAATGTGTATGTGCGGACGTGCGCCGCTCCAACCAGGGCACTGTAGGGACACATATCCTACACAAGGGTATCATACAGACAGATGCCTGTCATCTGATACATGCTGTATAGCAGTAAGCTGACTATGGCATAGTCATCCACATGTACTATACTTACTATCCCGTCAGTACCACATAGGTGGTAGCCCTCAACATGTATGTTGGGTACCAATGTGTACATACAGCCTCATGTTTTGTCATGTGTCCCTTGGTATCCGCATATCCATAGGTATTGTGGAGTTCCAAGGTGTGTCACATGAGACATTAGAGGCCTGGATGCATATCCACAAGGTGGTTGTACACCTATAAAGACTGTCTATTATTGTCAGTCGTTGTTGTGTATGAACATATCTGACATATACCCCAGGCATATACCCTCACTCACACTACTGTTAAGTAACTGTCATGGGTGTGTGTGGCACAGATGACCCTGGCCACGGATCACAACAGTGGATGGCCCTGTCACATACATACATATGTGACCTACGATCTGAGAATCAGTGGCACAACCTGTCAATGGCAACAAATGTATTCATGTAGTATGCAGGCTTCACACCTATGTACTGATTAAGGGAACATGTACACATATATATTTGCCACGCAGATACCTGATGTGTGCAATGCACTTACTGTTGTAATCATAATATGTCATAACATAGTAAAAGCAAAACCCAGACCGCATTGTCCAAGAGTGACACACACAGAGTCAGCACTTACAGGATTCAAACCCCTGCCTAAGCATGGTATGACACTAGAAAGAGATGCATTAGCACAGCATGCTATTTGCTACACAGGGTGGCTTTCCTTCTCCATCTGTATTTCTAGGGTGGTAACATCATCAGTCTTTCCAAAGAGGAATATACATCTTTAGTGTGTTTTCCCAGTCTTCAAAAAGGCCACTCCCTTCAAACAAAATTGCACACACACAGTCAGTGCTTACAGGATTCAAACCCCTATCTACATATGTTATACTACTACAGAGACATGCATTAACACACCACACTATATGCTTCACTAGGCATGTTTCTACACCTGCTATACTTGTAGGATGCTGACATCACCAGACTTTCCAAAGAAGAATGTAACTCCTTCATTGTGTCTACAGTCTACAAAAAGGCCACTCCTCTCAAAGGATGTGATACACATACACAACACCCCCCCATACGCACATTCAGCATTTGCAGGTTTCAAACCCCTGCCTACGTATGTTATGATACTACAGAAACAGGCATTAACATGGCACACTATATGTTTTACTGGGCAATTGTTTACACCTGCTATACTTGTAGCATGCTGACATCACCAGACTTTCCAAAGAAGAATGTAGCTCCTTCATTGTGTTTACAGTAAGGCCACTCCTCTCAAAGGATGTGACACACATATATACACACACACACCATGGGAAGGTTTCAAACCCCTACCTAACTATGTTATGATACTACAAAGACAGGCATTAACACGGCACACTATATGCTTTACTGGGTGTTTCCTTTTCACCTGCCACATTTGTAGGTTGCAGATATCTTCTGACTGGTCATGGTAATGTCTGCAGTAATTGCAGGAATGAGCCATGTGTGTTGGAAGGTGTCCAAAAGCTCTGTGTGAGTCATCTGGACAGGTGTATGGGTGATTGTATGTTTGGCCATGGGATATCTTCTGTGTCCCTGCTACACAGATGCACAATGGACTGTACATATATGGGCTATCTTGTGTGACCTACTTTTCACATGCACAGTATTCAACTTGGACATGTTGCACATGCCAGACACACACTCTGTCTAGGTGTGTACATGCCCTAGGGCAGATAGCCTAGGATCAGACTCTGCACCTATGATAATGTTCAGGATTCACACCTGTTTATTGATGATACCCTTTGCAGGTGTTTATCATTTTCGTTTCCCCACTTTCTATGAACAACTTATGTATCTGCAGCAAAGATGTGATTATGACAGGGTTCGACTATATTGTATATGTGTCTATTGTCATATAGCTGTGTGCACAGGCCAGATTGCTGGATAGTGTGTGGTTCCTGGGTTGACACCTGTAACTGCCTGATAGGTATGGACCATTGCTATACTCTGACATGGCCTATGTGTGTGAGCATGCCCAGTGTAACCTTTCAGAATGTTGCTGAGAGTTTCACTACCATAGTTGATTTATTCAACATTTTACCTGTAGCTAAAAGGCTTGTAGTCTGCTCATCTGCATAATAAAACACCCCTGTCAGTCTCGAAACCCAGACCTTGGACACACTAGACTGCATGAATTATTACTAAGCCACAGCAGATACAAAATAATTTGATGTTGTAATAAATATATCATTCCTTACAATGAAGGAATGTAAAGGAATAATAGAAAGGCCATCAGACAAAGCCTGTTCTGTGAATCCTTAACAGCCAGTGTTGTGGAATTGCATTACATGACAGTGATAAGAGAAGCAGTCATTCTAGCAAACAATAACGTTACAGAGGCACTTTACAAACCACACACAGTATCAGGGCACTACAAACACTAGCATATCTGAGTGGGGCAGACGCCATAGCTCTTAAATATGTTCTATGCAAGTTCATGATTGTGCAATGTATGTTAGCTGTGTCAGTCTCACTCCCTCTAGAAAGTATTGCCGTCATGTATAGAGGTGGGGTATTACACAATGAATACTGATATTAATAACAGTAGACACTGCTTGCAATTGCAGCCACTAACATTTTTTTTGTCAGTTAAGCTTTTTAAGTATTCACTTCTCTTAGTTAACTCCAGTGTTGCAGTGTCTCTTGACAGAAACATAATGGGCTGTTGTTTTCAGAGTTTTAAGTGCTGGGCTGGGCTGGGTTTGTGTACTGCCTGTGTGATTGCCTGATTCTGATTATTTCCACCTGCTAGCTCTGCTGACTCTCCCTGGTTAACTTCCTACTGTTTGTTGTGCTTCCTTTTCCCTTTCCATTCCCTCAGGGGGGCGGACACAGTGTGCACCTTCTATTTCTTGACTTTAGCTAGGACGCCTACTGACACACCTCTTCCAGTGATGAGCAACTGACAGCTAACACATGCCACTCTGCTCCAATGAGATTAGCTTCTTTCATACATACCCACTCATGATGTCACCTATATCCTACTCTGTTACTCCCCTTATCCTAGTCTTACACTCCACTGACTGTGCTCATTTGCTATGTAGACTTGGGATTCACTATCTTTACCCTCATTTCCATAGGATTGCCTACTAATGCTTGCTTACATCTCTTAGACTGGGTTCCCTCCTTAGAAACCCCTACTCGGTAGCCATGTTGTCTTCAGCCTGCCATTGCCTTGCATTGTACATTACAAATTCACATAAAATCCACATTTGTGGATTTTTATTATTAGTTTTCTGGTTTTTAGAGCACAGCCCTTTAGTGCAATGCTGCCCTACGCTTAAAAATCGGAAATCGGACAAAAAAAAATATTTTTTTTTTTCATTTTGCATCAGGAAACATTGCCAATGGCCATATATTTGGCCATTGGCATGCTTCCTCTACTGGATGCAACCTTTATTTTGAGCTGTCACGGCTCCGTTTTGCTATTTGCAGAATGGTACTCAGTTGTCAACTGAGTACATTTCTGCAGATAACACTACTCTTACTCGGACAGGTTCGGGCTTCCTGAATCTAAAATCTACCTCATTTGCATGCCTTTCAGCTGGAATTGAGGTAATTTGCATGTCCCGGCCCAGTCCATGTAAGAGATGTGTTAGGAGCTCTCTTGCCCACCCCTGCAGACTGTTCCTGGATCGTTCGTCAGACATGATAGCTGCATGGAGTCTTACTCTACTCTTAGACTCCATGCAAGCCATCGTGAATCCAGCCCATAGACTTTCTGAAAATGTCTTGTTTCCTAACCCTAGTATTTTCTTTGTTAAGAATTGTTGGATGTTTCTCACCAAGTTATATATTTAATATTAAAATTCCTGAATGCAACATTGTATCCAGTGATAAAGCAAATTAACAAGGTATAAGAAAATAATAATGTACGTGCTTTGGCCACAGACGACAGCTTTGAGTGCCAAGTTGCAACCCTAAAACCCTTTTTGACTCCAGTAGTCATGTTATTAGTTAAAGCCCTTTTTGACTGCAGTGGTCATGTATCAGTTAAAGCCTTTTGACTGCAGTGGTCATGTATCAGTTTAAGCCTTTTTGACTGCACTGGTCATGTAACATTTAAAGCCTTTTGACTGCAGTGGTCATGTATCAGTTAGCCTTTTTGACTGCAGTGGTCATGTATCAGTTAAAGCCTTTTTGACTGCAGTGGTCATGTATCAGTTAGAGCCTTTTTGACTGCAGTGGTCAT